>NC_050178.1:28513491-28723491 GCF_008315115.2 Sander lucioperca
ACCAATCACACTGACAGACTCTCCACTTAGCACCAACTGCAATGTTTAATTTTAAATGAATGTAGCCTACTGGCAGTCTGGCACTGGGTGCTCAGTATTTTCCGTGGTTGCTCGAGCTCCGGAGCACCCACGGTATCGGCTCCTATGGTGATGCGGAGCATCTTAGTAAAGCCACTGAATAGCAAAGCGCCGTCAGAAGACTGTGACTCTGGAAACGTTTTTTTTTAAATGTTTTTGTAGTGTTCCCTGGACACAAACCAGTGAGAGCCATTAAAAAGAATTAAATGATTATAAATTATATTTCTGTTAATAATCATGGTGCTGCAGCCTCAGAATGGGATTAGTAGGCTATTTTACTTTTTCGCCCGCAGGATTGCACCGAAATGAAAAAGGTGTAATACAATTCCAGTTTTCACCAGTAATATTATAGGTTACCTGTGATTAAATATGAAATTCATGCACTGTCATGCTAGCATGACACTAGCAGCACTTTTCTCCCACACCAATTCTCTCTCTTCTGCAGCAGCAGCCGCTGTGTTGCTTTTTAACTAAATACATGTTCAAACTGGCTGTATGTGCGCATGAGTATTTCCGCCGACCAGTTTGTTGAACGTGAAGCCACAGCTGATACATTATCTGGACTTCTTTCAGCTGATGTTCTCCAGACTGAGGAAACAGAACTGTGTCCATGGCAACACTCTGCTATGCATGGCAACGGTGTTTTATGCTTAGCAACTGTCTGTTATCAAGAAAATAATAGACCGCAGAATGCCTTAGAATTCAACCAAGCCATGTAATAATAGTTTTTTACCTTCATTTTACCAGGAAATTCCCATAAAAATTAAGAAAATGTATATTGATATACAATTAAAATTAAAACTAAATTGTCGTTATTGTGTGATTACTAAAATAGGCTCGTGGCACTCAGCCATTGCCTAACATTCAAGTCCAGTCTAGAACCACAACATGGATCGGTGGATGGCAACAGGTTCTCTGAAGAGAAAAGAAGCAGAGGTTACCAATAATGAAGAAATTGAGAATGAGTCGGAGGCATCTATGAGCCAGATTCCTCATGAAGAAACAAAGAAAAGGAGGGTGAAAAGAAAATACTACGAAAGCTACTTAACATTAGGACTCAGCTACACTGGCCCCGAAGATGAGCCGTGGCCCGTTTGTTGCTACGAGGCACTGGCTAACGAGAGCAGGAAACCGTAACATCTTCGCCGGCATCTGGAAACCAAGCATGGGGAATTTAAGTCCAATTAAGCCAGTCGAGTTTTTCAAAAGCAAGCTCCATGAATACAGCACAAGCAAGAAAGTAATGGAATCGACATCTACAGGTGGTGCTACTGCTAAAGCAGTGGAAGTCTCGTACCGGGTGTCATGAATCATAGAGAAAAAAGGGATGCCACATACACTCGGGGAGGAGGTGCTGCTGCCAGCAATTAAAGAGACTGTGGGTGTCATGCTGGGTGACAAAGCACGAAAGCAAATGGACTTGATTCCATTATCAGACAACACTGTGCAATTTGGGACCAAACGAACGGATCTTAAAACCTTTTGTGTGCCCTGTTCGCCAGGTATGTATACCGGTGTTGTATATGGAAGTCAGGACAGGACTTCAGTCGGTCACCTGAGAGCAGAGGCCCTGTCTTCCCCCTACTGGCGTGGGGGTGTAACGGTTGGATTTGTACACTGAACTGAACCACTTGTTAGTTATAAGTGAAATAAAAGAGAAATCGTTCTATTGGTAGATTCTTGTTTTAAGTATTTTCGCCTAATACAGTAAAAAAAACGAAATCGAGCACAAAAGTATTGTTTTTAACGAAATTGTTATCAGCCTAAAAATAAATATATTCTCTTGCTATGTTGTTTATCTTACTTAGATTTTATCAGACCAATCATTTTTGAGTGAATCTAAATCAAATGACTGCAAACCTTTTATATGCTACTTCAAAAACTTAAATGGAGCTGGTATAAATAAACATTTTCAAAACCACACTCAGAACAACCAAAAACAACCAAAAACAACCAAAAACAACCAAACGGGAACGTTGTGTGGAGGTACAGTGCAACCACAGGAGAACGTTCCCGTTGGTTGGTTCCCTTAACGTTTAGGGAACGTTATAACCATGAGGGAACGTTCCCTAAACGTTAGTTTTTGGTCTGGTTCGAAACTAACCTTTAGGGAACCAGAAACTAACGTTCCCCAACGTTCCCTAAAAGTTCTGTGTTAGTGGGGCATCCACTGCCAACTGCCTGTAGCTTCTTCTTTTTTTTGATAAGCTAAAGTAGAAACCAAAATATGACAAGCAGTGATGGAAGAAGTATTCAGATCCTTTACTTAAGTAAAAGTACTATTACAACACTGGAAAATGTAGGCTTTAAAGTAGTAAAAGTATCTCAATGCAGAAAAATCCTCACATTTTAGAAACTGGAAACGATCCAAACAGTTGTGTGTTTATTATGGGATACTGCCCAATCTCCCCATGTTACTTCCTGCCAGCTCTCCACTTTCTGGTCTGAGGTTTGATGTGGATTTTACAATATTATATTTATATTAAAGTTTATTTAGATAGGGACAGATACAAAAAAACGACATAGATAAGCTTAAACAGTCATCTGATGTATATCATAGTGTTTTTAGCTGAAGCTAATTCATGACACGTGTCCCTAGTAGGGCTTTTGGTTAAAAATAAAAATACAGATTAGCATTATTAAAAATAAGAGAGAGATGAAATAAAATGGAATGAAATGAAAAAGGAAAGAAAGTATACAGAGAGAGCATAGTGTAAAAACTAAATATGAGAGTGTAGCGAATGTGACATACATAATTCACCTTATTTGTTAAGTGTGGTTCGACACACTGTTGATTATAAACGCAGCACTTGGCTGTTCGCCCATCGTGGCTCACTGTCGTGTGGTGCTGAAACTTTTACTTGACTGGCAAATCACACCGTTTGGTCTGTTTGAGTTCCTGCGCATGCCATTCAGCCTTAAAAACGCAGCTCAATCTTTTCAACGCCTCATGGACTCTGTTTTGCGGGACATGTCTTTTTTTTGTGTACTTGGATGACATCCTGGTAGCAAGAACGTCCAAATCTCAGCACCTGGCGCACCTCCGCACCCTGTTTGAGGCTTAGCCAACATGGGCTAATTGTCAAACCCGCCAAGTGCCATTTCGGTCTCTCCACCATTGACTTCCTGGGACACAGAGTCACTAAGGACGGCACAGTCCCTCTTCCATCAAAGGTGGAGGCGGTCACACAGTTCCCACGCCCGCTCACTGTCAAATCCCTGCAGGAGTTCCTCGGCATGGTGAATTTTTACCACCACTTCATCCCTCGAACTGCTCAGCTCATTGCACGAGGCCTTGAAAGGTAAACCCAAGCACGCTGTGGACTGGACTGAGAGCAGGGACAAGGTTTTTGCTGCCACTAAGGCAGCCCTGGTGAACGCCACCATGCTGGCGCATCCTTCTCCTACGGCCTCCATCGCCATCACCTCGGACGCCTCAGACTACGCTGTTGGTGCTGTCTATGAGCAGTGGGTAGACGGGGCCTGGCAGCCGTTGGCTTTCTTTAGCCGTCAGTTGTGCCCCAGTGAGCAGAAGTACAGCACTTTCGACAGGGAGTTGCTGGGTCTCTACCTCGCCATCAGACACTTTCGTTCCATGCTGGAAGGTTGACACTTCACTGCTTTTGTGGACCACAAGCCGCTGACTTTTGCCATGGCCAAAGTGGCTGAGCCGTGGTCCGCCCGCCAGCAACGTCATCTGTCCTACAGTTCAGACTGCCTGTCACGGGCTGTAGCAGGGGCAGTCCATCTTGGTTTGGATTACAACCGCATGGCAACGGATCAGGCCACAGACCCGGACGTGCAACTCCACTGCACGACCGCATGTCACAATGCCAGGCTAACGGGCTCTGTGCCGCTCTACCGGTGACAAAAATCCACTGTCAAGTCAGACAGTTTCCAGACAATTCCAGCAGCCTTCAGGCTGAACAGGAAGTGACAGAAACACTGTGGTCCGATTCCGATTTAATAAAGTGTTATCAGACCCATATATCAGCTCCTACACAGTCTCCAGTTGTTTTAATTATGACAGAATAGCTGTTAAAATGCTCTACATGTGATCTGTTGCTAATTTTAATTAACAAAACACTGTAGATGATCTGTAATCTGAACAGATTTAGTCTCTCTGACTTCTAAACGTCACTATCAGCCTCACAACATGTGTTCTGTACAGAATAAGCCTTTAAATCAAACAAATAGCAGTTAAAATCCCTCCAATTCAAAATCAATAAAACGTTTATATAAAACGTCATCATGTTGAGTCGATTCTGCACCAATCAGCTGTTAGATCAGCTGAGAGGCTGGTGTTTCCCAGCATGCCCTGAGTTTGCCTGGCTCTTGCAGTCGGTGAAGAGCAACTGCGGTGCCTGGCTCTAAAAACTGCGGCCGCCTTGATCTCGTGAGGTTATCATTGCCCACGTGTGCATGACGTCAGATCAAGTCGGACACAAATCTAACCAGCATACATTGGCCGGCGATCGCCGGTGATCCATTCTGCGCAGATCTGGCTCATTTTGAACGAGCCTAATATCTTCTCCAGCAGGAACACAAGCATGTAGTCCGCCATTGTTGTTGTTGTTGTTGTTATGAGATGTCAACGCGGGATAAGTGGCTTCACCATCCAAACGAAGACGCAAGGCCGGCATTTCCGAATTTTTTCACCCTGGGACCAGGTTTCAAAAAAGTGCATCTTCAGGCAGTGCGTTTACAGGATTAATTTCGATGATCGGCCCAAACGATGCAATACAAGCGTTTCCGTGTGGATGGCCCCTCAATTACAACCAACAGCTGAGACAATCAACTCAGCTGGCACTGCTCTCCTGCTCTATCCACACACCTGTCTCCACTGCAGCTGATTGCAGGCCACGCCCACCTCCACAGGTTATAAACTCAGGATACAAATCTGAAATATATCCTGAAAAACTAAAATGGGCAAATATGTGGCTGGAGGGCAGTGCAAAGGATTTTCTAAATAGAATGTGCAAAATAACAAGATTATTTTTTTGTTATAGCTTAAGTTTGTATGTTTATCACAAACAAACTTCCATTATGTCTGTCTTAACTTAATTACTCTGCATGTGAACATATTGATTAATACATGATTTCATCTTTCAGGACCAGCAGTCATCACAGTGGAAGGAGGGACTGATATAATATTACCCTGTTCTCTCAGCACCAAGGAAAACATTGAGTTTAAAATCTTTGACTGGAGGAAAGTTGCTCAGAAAGATGATGGTCAGAAGAAGGTGTTCCAGTATGACGCAGGCATTCATTCCAACAACGGTCTAGATGGTCAGAGTGAGCAGTTCAAATGTCGAGTCTCTCATCTTCAAGATGAACTGAAACACGGCAACGCCTCCATAATCATCAGAAATACAAAGATATCTGACAGTGGAGAATACACCTGTCATTTTCCTTGTCTTCAGCCACCTCAAATATTCCACATTAAGCTTGTTATTGGTGAGTATTTTCATTATGTCTGCTCTTTTTTTTAAACATTTAAATATGTCTGCAAGATAATACAATTTATTTTGAAGTGTCTGTAAAAGGGCTAATATTTCACAAGCACTAACTGTTTTTGTTTTACCTTTTAGATCCTATCTTAAAGTGCCCATATTATGAAAAAATCACTTTTTCTGGGATTTGGGGTGCTCTTTTGTGTCTCTGGTGCTTCCACACGCATATAAACTTTGAAAAAAATCCATCCATGGTGTTTAGAGTGAGATACGGTTTCTGAATGTGTCCTGCCTTCAGTCTCTGGGTGAGCTGTTCAAAATCGGCAGGGCTTGTGACGTCACAAGCCGAAACGAGCAGGCTAACCGCAACCATTAGCTTGTAGCGTTAGCATGCTAACGCTAATGCTAACGCTAGCATGCTACCTCGTTCTCAATAGCAAAGCACTGCTACAACACACACAAGTTCACCATAATCTACAAAAGAACTACTTACATGTGCGCCCTCATTTAGAAGTCTCCCAGCTAATCCTGCCTTGTAACTGACCGAAGTTGTAGAAACAGCCTTTCTTTTACTGTCTATGGAGCTAGCTAGCTGACATGATCTACATCTGAGCTACTGCGCATGTGCAAGTGCAATCAAAGATAGTACAGAAGAAGAAGAAGAAAAGAGGTCTCACTCTGTAGCTAAAACAGAGACCAGGTGAAAAGAGGATCTGCAGCAGTGAGAGAGAGCGGTGCAGTACAACAAAAATATGGTGTTTTTTGAAAATTAAACCATGTAAACCTATTCTGGTACAACCTTAAGGCGAGACACGGCAGGCAAAAACATCGTTTTTTTTTCACTGGTCAATTTTGAGATTTTGTATACAACATTTTGTACAATAACATGTCTTCTTTCAGATTTGTGGTGAAATAAAGTCCGAAATACACATTTAGGTCTTTATTTTACTACACTTTGTCTGTTTGCGGCGGTAGATTTCACCTAAATTCAACAAAAGTTGGCGTTCTAAATCATCCCGCTGCTCCGCGATCGTTGTCTGCACCCTGTCGTCACATATACCGTTGGAAAGCTCTCTTTCTCCTGTACAATGCTGTCGGATCCAAATATGGTCATTTCCTTTTTATCAGCAACCAATCGTTAAAGTAAAAGGGGGGATTTAACTCAAAATGTGCAATCTCATTGGCTGATGCCAATTTCTGACAACGTGATTTGCTCAGAATGGTCACGTGACGTGCTCTGACATTTCCGCGGTAGCTCAAAATGTTGAAAGAAGTGCGTCGAAAACGGCCGAAAATCACCTCAGAGAAGACGAAAACAGTTGTTATTAGCAAGAAGACACAGGGGATCACAAACTAAGACAGCAGATGATGAAATGCCTTCACATAGTACGTCGATGTTTAAACTGTCGTTCAGAAAACAGGAGTGTTCAGACAGCGGAGGTAATCAGACTCTCTCTCTCTCTCTCTCTCTCAAAGCAGTTTACAGAAAGTCATAGCCTACATGTCATATATTAAATATTTGTCACATATGTACCACACTGTACTGATCGCGATACAACACACTATATTACAAAACAATTACATTACACAACAGTTACAGTTTTGTATAATATAATTACTATATAATAGGCTACTAAACAGATCTGTAATTTTGGGATCCTAAAGTGGTGTGAGTCCCTCAGGCTGTGGCAGGCAGATCCATATGTAGCTGTCAGTGGAGCTGCTGTCACCTCTCCTAGGAGAACTACCAGCTTCTCTTCTGGTGTTAACTTTTTTTGGCTATTTTTCCAAGGTGTAATTCTCTTAGTGAAGATAGTTTTTCCCAGTGGAGGAGGAAGTGTATCTCTGTCTGACCCAGTTGGTGGTCACTGAGCCTGTATTTAGTCAGGATCCGTCTCTTCTTCGTATCTCTGACAGTGTGCAGATAATCTGTCAAATAATAATTTAGACTACTTTGTTTTCTTTCTCCAATGTTCAAGGTGACTGGTTCTGGTTAGTTATCTTCACCATCAGCTGACTGAGGGGACTGTTTTGTGGGAAAAGTAAGCTGGAGCAGCAGCAAGTATGGCCATGAAGGTGCCTCTGCCATGCTTTCTGTTATGGAGAAGTTGTGGCTTCAGACACAGTTGTGACGGTCAATTCAATGAGAGAAACTGATATGCTCAGGACCTCAAAAGCAGTGTAAAACATAAGCGCAAGAGTCTAAGCACAGCTAAAATACATATGGTGCTGGAATGGACAGTTAGACTTTAAAAAGCTGTTAAATCCATTGTTGGTCTTGTTCTGTGTCCATACACCTGTCCAGCGTGGGTTTTGTCTGCAACTTTGTGCATGATACGCCAATGTTAATTCATTGAGTTACTGCAGTTGTAGGCCTTATATGCCTGCCATTTTATTAAATAATCAATTTTCATGAGCTTGAAATATTCTATATTATTATCACTAAGGGCCTGAGCATTTATTCTGTTTTTGAGCAATTTTTCCAATAGAAATGTATTAAATTCCACTATTTAAATCTTTAAATGCCGTTTTCTCAAAATGAGTTTTTTGTCATTCTCCAGTATAAACATCTCAGCCTATGTAGCACCTATGTACACCAAACTTTCCAGTTATACACTTAGTAGTATTCTGAAGATATTTACAGAGGGATTTGTTAATAAATCATTCCTGCCCTGATTTATGTGAAATTTTAAGCTAAAAAACATGGCGAAAATCAATTTTTTTTTAAGGCTATGGACAGTATATTTTGATTTATTTATCCTGAAATCCCTCTGTAATTTTGTTTTCATCTTGTGTGTAAACAAAATGAAAAAAGAATTTTGCACCTGGCTTTATCATATGTTCAGATCTATCTACCGAAAATATATGCAAAATCGCGCATATTTAATGAGAAAATGCCTAATTTGCATAATTAAACATAAACATTTCAAAAACTTGTAATACTTTTTTTATATACTTGTGTAAGTAATCAACTGAGGAAGTTTCATGGAGATATCTATTATTTAAAAATTTTAGCCTATTTACCTGTAGTGTCTCGCCTTAAAATACAATTATGAACCTGAAAATGAGTATAATATGGCTGCTTTAAAAGACAGAAGAAGGGAAAACATCCCAGGTGAGTCCAGATTTTAATAACGTTACTCTCTACTTCTCACATGTATGTGATCACAGGCCTGATATGATTCAAAACACGTTAAATCTGGGGATCATACTGTGACATTTATACGCCAACATATTTTATTTCTTTGTAACTGTTTTTCAAGTTGATAATACTTCTAAAGCACTAACTAATGTTCTGTTTAGCCTGTTCTCTTAGGGCTCATTTTGATCATGTATATTTCTGTCTCTTAATACTGAAACATTTTACATACATCTGTTTAATACCAGGACCACGTGTGTGTGTGTGTGTGTGTGTGTGTGTGTGTGTGTGTGTGTGTCAAGCACAGTGTGCCACTGCCTCAAGATAGCAATAAGCCCAGAATGCACCTGAACACACCTCCCTGTAGGACCAGCACGCCCATGGGTGGACAGATGGGTGCAGGTGCATTTGCTATTTAAAGGACGCAGCGGCTGGACGGGAAATTGACAACTGCGTCGGTCTTAAACTAGCAAAGACCCTTGCGTCGGGCTTTTCGCTACACTGCACAGGGTTTAAAATAGGGCCCATAGTATCAAAACACAAGTTATTCCATATTACACCATAGAGAAAATAATGCCCAGAACTTGTTTTCTTCACTTCATCACTGTACAGACTGAAGGTCAGCTCTGATTCTGAGACTCTTTTCTCTACAGTGAGTTTATTCTTTCCAGTTGAGATGAAAACATGCAGAAAACAAAGTCTGTAGTGTTTTCTGCTCTATACCAAAATACTTTGGGAATGAAAAGGTTTCTGATTCTTACACACAGCTGAGATCGTCGTTAGAAATATTAACACAAACGAACTACTACATGTAACTGTGGAGTAGCTGATTGTTCTCTACAGAAAACACTACATAAGACATGTTAAATACAGTTAAGTTATATGTTACTAAATAATCTAATATTTCTCAAAGTTATGTCAATAATAATGTTACACTTAATGGCCAAGTTATGTCTGTTAAGCAGCATATTACCGCTCGCTCTAAACAGTATGAATACATATTACTCTTAATCTAAAATATTCTGCGTACAGCATCTAGAAAGACAAACAGAGCAGAACTTTCTGTACTTTTACATCGTGTTACTTAGTTTAATATTTCACCTGATCCATTAAAACTGATTTCTTGTAAGTTTTGCTGCAGCTCGTGATGCTGAAATAATTTCCATGTTTGTATTGTTGATGTTCTTCTCTGATTGGACGCAGCTACAGATGAAACTAATTATGAGTTATTTCATAATTTAGTAAAACTTCACACAAAGTAAAAGATTTTTAAATAGCTGTTACAACCTGATCCTGAGGATCAACATGAAAACACCTCATAAGGGTGATTTAGTGACTGAAGTCAAAGAATCAGAGACATTTCTGTTCCACAAGTGAAAAAATAAAACAGGGTGTAACACATTAATGTAACAGTGTTTCTACCAAAATATACTGAGGCTCTGAAATCTGTTCATCTGTAATCAGATAGATTAATAAGAGTGTAAGTCCATGTCCATTTATCTAGCGCCCTTTATATAGAGTGTGGCCAACTAGGGAATTGAATGTTCTGAGCTATCCCGTTATGTGATTAGTTCCGAGGTGGTCACGTGTTTCGTGGACTCAATGTTGGATACCAACGTTCATCTGATTCCCATCGACACAGTGCAGGGAATAGTGGAAAAATGTAATAAATTATTTAAAAAATGACATAAATCACTGAAATAAATGTCCAACTGTTGTGCGTTTGGCTGCAATGAAAGACAGGGAAGCGGCAAAAGATTGGACAAGTCCCCCTGTGAACCAAAAAGGCGAAAAGTATGGGAGCTGTTCATTATTGTGTGAGGTAAATGTCAATTTCTCTCTTCGATATGATAACAAATTACATAGGACAAATATAGTAATACCATCGTTAATGTGTACCATGCTGTCAAAAAAGTTCTAACTGCTTTAGAAATGAATGAAGTTTGAAGTTAGCCTTATGCTAGCATTAGCTTTTTCACTAGCACTCCATGTACCTAAATGCTTGTGATCTTGCCATAGTCATATGGCTTTTGGTCTCGACCGAGTCCAGGTGTCTTTATTATGTTCATAATAATATTGGAGGGAAAGTGAAACACAGCTTGGCCGGGGATGTTGTTTGGCTTTTCACAAGTTTAGACAGTTAGCTAACGCTACGCTGACGTTTGGTAACGTTAGCGCAACAGCGTTAGCCTAGCCTGCTAGGTAAATATTACAACTGCCTTCGGAGTTTCCTATATCTGCGTCCATGTTGTCAACGTAAGACCTGTGGCATTAGTGCTCCTTTTGTACCATCATTTTATTGAATGAAATATTGAGCTTCGCTTTTAAATAATTTATTACATGTTTCCCATAGACATTATATATAATGGACCAACAGATCCCGTTGCTCTGGACGGAGACCAGTGACGGATATTAGAAGCACTTTTCCGGTGATGGCTGAGCGTTACTGAGCAGCCTCAAACTGAGCTTGAAGACGTAGATGTGACGTGAGCAACCTGTCTGAAAGTTGTAAGTCTTCTGGTAGCTGTGCCAAGAGAAATCTCAATCATTCCCAATCTTGCAGAGACGGAGAGCGTAGGTATATGTAAGGAGATAACATAGGCACAGGCTACTTATTGATCACTAAAATGATAGTTAACGTTAGTAATTAAACTTAAACAGCTAATGTAAGTCCAAACTGCCTGCGAGCTTCTCCTGTACTATACGGTAATTCCTCTACTTTTTGACTACAAAAACGTCTACTACGGAGCCATAACGTGAGGTACAAGGTAATGGAGCCTTTTATACATTGTCGTGTTTCTTTAGAAATAAACAATGGACAAATAGAGTCTTTAAACGCTTCAGATGTAAAGTTATTCGCTGTCAAAGTGACGTCAAAATGAATGGCAGTCAATGGAATGCTAACGGGAGGTGATCGTTTTGTAGCATCAAAATGGCGCCATAGGAGGTTCGAGTTCTGAAGCGAAGCTTACCCCCTTGATTTTTCCACTATTCCCTGCACTGTGTCAATGGGAATCAGATGAATGTTGGTATCAAACAATGAGTCCACGAAACACGTGACCACCACGGAACCAATCTCATAACGGGATAGCTCAGAACATTCGATTCCCTAGTTGGCCACACTCTATATAAAGGGCACTAGATTTATCTAACTAATACTGCCACCTAGTGGGAATTCAGTACAAAGAGAGTAATTTATTAATTGTTGCAAACTGCAGTGTTTCAGCTGAGTCACATGAATCGCAAACAGAATAATGTAGGGTGACCATATTTTGATTTCCAAAAAAGAGGACACTCGGCCCGGCCTCGAGACAAATCCAGACAGGCTTCTCAGAGGTTAATGAACATTCTTTATTATGCCTCAATGGTGCAAAAATAACTTCTGTAATAAAATAAAATCTGTAACAACCCGTTACAAAATAATAGCTCTCTTTTTAAATAAATAAATAATATGAAATAATGTTCTAAATATGACCTCTTCTGTGTTAGAAAATCCAGCTTCAACAAAATATCTCTTAATACCTTTTCAATGTAATAAGATAAATAATAAAGACACTGAAACATATGTGCCAGCTTTGCACATGGTGCACTCCGCCTCCCACTTGTCCGGTCCCGACCGGGATGGTACGTGGGACATTTTTTTTGCTGTTCAACTGTGAAGCTGCACTAGCTGCACTAGTCTTGTTTTATGGTTATGCGCAGGCTCCACGCCGAGCTTTCGCCGTAGCCTACGTAAGTGGCCTGATGTTTATACTTGTGCGCTGGTGTGTGCGTCGAGCCGGCATGTGTGTGTGGGGAGTGGGTTATAGAGCGAGGAAGAAGTGAGATTGACGGTGAGCGAGTACAACTTTAGAGTCATAGTGAGAGAAACAAAGTGTCTTCCCTGTGTTTTCTGACCACGGTGGGAAATCTTTAGCAGGACACGCTTCGGCATTTTGTGTGCAATGCTGCTCCGCTGTCTGCTCTGGTCCCTGTGTATGTGTGCGTCGCAGAGCTGCCCACAAGGCAGCCTCTCGGGAATTACGTCACACAACAAAGTACCGTAGTATTGTGTGCAAAGCGCCAGTCAATTTAAGTACATGCTTAATGGTCCCATGAAAAACAGTGAAAAACGGACATTTTAATAAATTTATAAAAAAAAACCTGGACGCACCGGACAGTAGGTAAAAAGTGGACATGTCCGGGCAAAAGAGGACGTTTGGTCACCCTAGAATAATGACCCTTAAAGATGTAGGTATGATTTTAGTTATTGATGATTTTATTATTTTATTTCTTATAGGCCTGCACAATTCAGGGAAAAATATGAATCACGATTTTTTTAGCTTAGAATTGATATCACGATTCTCTACCACGATTTTTTTCTCACGATGTGTGATGTTTATTGCACACATGAACCATGACAAAACAAAACAAATTGGCAGTACCAAACATAGATTTTCAGCACCTATAGCACATTGCGCATCACCACAAGCCTGTAAACATAGAGGCTTCAATGATTAAAGAAAATAAAGTAAATACTGGCCATTTAAGTAGGCTACCAAAAATAGTGACCTAACATATTGAACTAAATATGGCCCTGATACCGGCTCTATCTGAACTCCTTGAACATGTCTTTACATAATTAAAACATGTCAATCAACATGCTGCAGCTACAGCTTCAGTTTCTAGAGAAATGGAGTTTGTAAATTGCCAATTAGTACAGTATCAAAAACAGAATGATTTCTTAGCACACTCTTTAACTGCTTGTCTTTTATAGAATTAACATTCAACTAGCCATTCAAGTAGGTTACCAAAAATAGAAGTTTAACGCACTGCGCTGAATATGGCCCTGAACATGGCTGTAAATAGGCTAATTGAAACGTCTTTCGGACCTCTTGCCTTGTACGGCTTCAGAATATTGCACTTTGTGGTGACGTTTGAGGTGCTGGTAAAGTCTTGTGGTGTTTGCGGTACTGCAACGAGGGCAAAGCATGCCTCGCAAATCACATCAGACTGACCCTCGTCGTCTTACTTGAATCCAAAATACTTTCACACCACCGAATGTGAGCCTTTTTTTGGAACGTGTTCAGTTTGAGACTGAGTGGTTGGCTGATTTTCGTCACTAGTACCTGGGTTTTCATCAATATCCATTGGTTTATTTCCGAACTTCCCCGCTCGCTCGACGAGTGAAACAAGTGACTAAAAAGCGCTTTGTCATTGGCTGAGGGTGAAGCCCTGAACTGACGAGTGAAATGTAACTAAAAGGCGCTTTGTCACTGAGGGTGAAGACCTGAACTGTGTGAGAGATGTCCTTTTTTTTTTTTTTTTTTTTTTTTAAATCAAAGTCATTTAAAAATTAAATCGTGAACAGGGTGAATCGAGATCGCGATTTTATAACGATTTATCGTGCAGGCCTAATTTCTTAACTAGAAACTGAAAAACTTAAAAACTGGGACGATACTGTAACTCTAAATATATACAGTGATGGTTCCTGGTAATAATTTGATACCATGGAGGCAAATAAAGTTTTTACTAGACAATGTAAACTTGTTATTAGGACTTGTTGCTCTGTAGTTAGGGTCCCAGATGATAAACATGTTCTTTACACTTTATTCACTGCAGCAGAGTGTTGGTTCATTAAAAGAAGAACTAACTGAAAACACAGTATTAGGTTTTAGACTCAAAGTGAAAATGAAGATGAAAACTAGAAAATGCATTTCCTGCAGAAAATGCGTGGGAATGCTGGATAGCTGAATTGCTAAAGCTAAACTGGATGAATAGCTTAAATCCATAAGAAGAAGTTGAAGTAGTGATAATAGTTGAAAAAGTTTAAATCGTTTTAATAAGTATGAATTTCCTTAAAAAGTTAAAAGCTTGCTAAACTGAACTGTTGGCTTTAAAAGTTAAATAATGACAAAAGATGTAGAACATTGTGAGGTCTGAGTATATTTTCTAACTGAACTCACAAATGCAGAAATATGAAAGAATTTGTATGAAAAATCTTAAAGCTCAAATGCATTGCACTGCACTGCTGAAAAATCTGGAAAATTGCCAGAGTTGGAAGCGAAACTGCATTACCTAAGTGAAGAGCTAAAATATATTGTTAGAAAAGCTTGAAGCTGAACTGTAATACTGTCAAAGATGAAAGTTAAAATGAATTGTCTGAAAAGGCTGAAAGAAGAAATACTTTGTATTACTATCAGACATATACACTACATAGATCGAAAAAGCATCAATCTAGCTGAGATGAGAAGTGAAATATATTGCGTGAAAAGAAGGGGGCTGAACAAGAGGTAAGAGAGATGGGACTTCCAATTGCTACTAGTGGTTAAATGTCCTTAGGGACACTTTGATGTATGAGCGGGATTCGAACCCAGGTCTCCCACACTAAAGGAATGTGTCATATCCACCGTGCTATCAACAATGAGTGAGACCCAGTGTGTGTCTGTGTGTGTATGTGTGTCTCTGTATGTATGTGTGTGTCTGTCTGTCCATATGTGTTTGCGTGTGTGTCTGTGTGCGTGCATGTGTTTGTGTGCATGTGTGTGTGTGTGTGTCTGTGTGTGTGTGTGTCTGTGTGTGTGTGTCTCCATGTGTGTGTATGTGTGTGTGTGTGTGTGTGTGTGTGTGTGTGTATGTGTGTCTGCATATGTGTGTTGGTGTGTGTGTGTGTGTGTCTGTGTGTCTGCATGCGTGTGTGTGTGTGTGTCTGTGTGTCTGTGTGTCTGCATGCGTGTGTGTGTGTGTGTGTGTGTGTGTGCGTGTGTTTGTGTGTCTTTGTGTGTGTGTCTGCATATATGTGTGTGTGTGTGTGTGTGTGTGTGTGTGTGTGTGTTTGTGTGTATGTGTGTGTCTTTGTCTTTGTTTGTGTGTGTCTGTGTGAGTGTGGGTCTGTGTTTGGGTCGGTGTGTGTGTGAGATGTTCTGTTATGTTCATATTAAACTGTCTGTAGTTCAGTCTGTCAAGGGTACTAATGCCATGGTTAGCATGTTTTTAAACACAGTATGGAATGCTTTGATGTATGTATTGAGATTCCTTTGATCTTTTATCAGTTAATGACCGTGTCACCTGCTGAAACTGTCACCTGTGCCACACTGGAGCTATTCAAAGACACTGAGAGCAAGCTCTCAAATAAAGGCTCAGACTGCTAAAACGATAAGGGGTATCAGTCAAATGATTTAATCGTGACCACCACAAGGCCTTTGTGAACATACTCATGTAAAATTTATGTTGATAAACTTAAAAATGTGGGCATATCAGTGATTTAAAAAAGTGGTTCGCTCTGCCTTTCGCTCAGAAATGTGGAGAATGTTAAACAGGGCAGCGAATGGAGGAAGATGTGGAACTCTTGTCATTTGGAAGCTCACCGAGCCAAAAGTATAAGTCATATCGCATAACTGAGCACATTGGCTGAGACTAGACAAAAATACCTATGGTTTCATGTATAATGTGTGCAGGACAAGTAGATATTGTGGGCGTGAGAGCAATTTATAGAGAATGGACAAAGATATTTTTTAAGGCTCTGCACTGTACTTTATATCATCCACTCTAGCTCGCGCAATACACACTCATTAGAAACGCAGAAAAATCCTGAAATGATCACTAAACTTAAACAGCTTTTTCACAAAAACTGTAAAAAATATCAAACTAAAAAGCCAAAGCCTAATACCTGAATATTTTGTAAACAGTTTAAAGTTTGAATCACGTCTGTAGGTGAAAGAATGTAGGAGAAGATACATTTTGAAGCAGAAGAGGATTTGAAGGATTTGAAGCTTGCTCTCTTTGACTTTAATGTTAAAATAAAATGTTTTAAAGCTTAATATTTAAAAAAGTAGAAATAGTAGAAAGAAAAGAGCTGAATATTTTAAAAGTTGAATGGTTTTAATAGCTGAAAGCATGCAGAAGTTACAGAGAGCCAAAAAACGTACGGAATAAATAATAATAAGAAGAAGACAGAAAAATAAAGAACAGAATAACAATAGTTGGAATGCTGTTGAACAGCATTCCCACAGTAACAATAGTTGGAATGCTGCTGAATCAGCATACCCACTAATTAAACTTTGCTCATTCTGGTTTCTAACTCTGGTCAGGAATCATCCTCTTCTGTCTGAGTCCGAAACCAGGAGTTCACTAGTGTTCACCACTCACATTCACTAACATTTGGCTTGTTATTAGTATTAAATGTTTAAATGTGGTGCTGTGCATCTCACTAAAGCATGTAGGCTGATTCAACCAATCACAGGCGCTGTATGATTGAAGCACAGAGGACACAAAATGGCTTCATGGTGTGATTTAGAGGGTAAAATGTTAAAACTTGTACATTGTCTTTACTGTAAATGTGTTTCTGTTATGATATGAGCCAGGAACAGTGTTTGCAGTTGTAAATAGTTACCAAAAGTTTGGTTGAAGAGAAGTTAAATGTGTGTGACAAATCATGACCTATCAACGAATGCAGGGATGTGCAACAATGGCTTAGGTTGTGTTTTTTTAGTCTATTTCTGTTCCTAATTTATTGTGTCTTCTTAAACACACCCTCGCTCCCCACTGCTGCAGCCTAAGCGCACTACCCACATTCAATTTTTTTCATTTTTTCCACAATGCCTGATTTGGATATTGGATATTATAGTGCAGCTCAAGTACAGCTGCACTCAGCACCTCAACTGTGCCAAACGGCAGTTTCACTACGGCGCAAGGCTTTTTCCCCACAAGTCTTTTTGACTGAAATCTGTGAGGCTAAAATGAACCGAACAATACGTACATGCCCTGAACCGTGACTAGCAGCCCGAATGGTTCCATCCCTATGCACTGAAAAAAAAAAGAACAACTAGTCAAATATTCATATTGAACAGCCAAATCTGATTTGACTAACAAAATTCTGAGTCGATTACAGTCGTAAGCAATTACATGTATACTTGTGCACTAGTGTGTCTTCATCAATCTGCAATAACACCATCAAACGTTGGATTTTATCACACTGTGCTTTACGCTGGGTTTTCACAGGCAGCTTCAATAACGGAAGAACGGAGCAATTCAGTTCATTTTGAATTCAGTTGACTCTAATCAACTTTGGCGAATGTTAGCGGAGTTACAGTTGAAAAAAGCTCCCTGTGAAACCCCCCAGGACCTATACACATGCATTAATGGAGAGGAAATGTCAGAGCAAAGGAGTTGCCCATGGACATGTACCCCAAGCAGTTAGGGGTCCGGTGCCTTGTTTAGGAGGTGAACTGGCTCCTCTCGAGATACCAGTCCACACTCCGTACTTGGTCCATACAGGGACTTGAACCAGCGACCCTCCAACGCCAAGTCCCCACAGACTGAGCTACTGTCTCTCAAAGATAAAGATCACATTAAGCTTCACATAAAGTGCTGGACAGATCTTTAAACTGCATTCGAACTACACTGTTTGTTAAATCTGAGACTGACTTATTTTTCTCCAATCACATTTAGATGGTGAAAACCAAATTCTGTTCACTCAACAGGAAACAAAGTTCAGGTGTTTTTCTCAGTGTTGCCTCTGTCAAGATGATGAATGATATTTCACAAGCACATAACATATTTTGTTTTTTTTCTTTTAGGTGAAGGACCAGAGATAACCTCAGGTGAGTCCTGATTTTGATGCCGTCACTGATCTCTACATCAACAAGTATGTGATGTAACTCTTTACTGATCATTTTTCAGGTTACTTTATTTGTACCCGTAGGTAGATTTGTTCTGCAGCAAGAGTATGACATCCATCATGACCCACAACTACAAAAACACACCAAGAACTGACACAAGTTCTCTACTACTACTCTAATCTAATACAAATAGAAATACTCAAGGTTCCACCAATTAGGACATAAGCGAGCGCGAGAGAGAGAGAGAGAGAGAGAGAGAAATAACTAAAAATAAATAAAATAATCTCTCAAATAAAATCAAGATAAAGGCACGTTTACAATCCAATTAAAATGCTTCTATCATATTTGTGCAAATATCGCTACCGCTTGTTGAGCTCAGTGATAGCAGCAGGAACAAAGCTACTTTTGTACCACTTTGTTCTGCACCGTGGGATTAAAAACCTCTGTCTGGAGGGAAGAAGCTTAAAATCACTGTACAAAGGCTGGGAGTCATCATTTAAGATAGGTGTAGCTATCCTCTGTAACTGTCTGGTGTACAGGGATACTGGTTTAAGTTGTGGCTTCCCAATCAGCTGACTGGACCATTTCACTATCTGGTTTAAGGATTCCTCTCACCAAACCATGACACCAAGGAAAACGACAAGACTGATGGTGTGCCTCCATTGTCAGCGTCTTTTTCCCGCTTCCCATTCATTTCTATGGGAGCGCCATGCAATGCATTCTGGTAGCGTTGCGGGGATTTTGGAGAAGCGGGGCGTCGAGTCGCCCTCTCCTCATTTGCATAAAGTTGAATCCAACCAACTTTATGCCAATGAGGAGTGGCCGGCTCGGCTCGCCGTCACTCCAAAGCTGACAAAAATCATTTAAGTTGACCTTTGTCGATCTGAAATGAAGCCTATTTCTCGCTTAAAATGTTTTCAGAAACACGTTTCGGTGAACTATTTTGGTAAAGTATGAGATGGTATTCCAAACGAGCCGCCAATATGGTCGGTTTTGAAATTCGGGAGCAGTCAGCCCCACGTGAAGTGTTCGTCCAATCAGCTGCAGCCATCGCTGTTGTAGGAGGGTGTAGACTGGTTTCTTTGCTTGTCAGTGGTCAGAAGAGAAACTGATGGCAAGCTCACTAGCGAGCAATGCTCGGAAGCGGGGCGATCCCATCTGTGAAAACAACGCGTATATGGACACTAGGGCTGCACGATAAATCGTTATGAAATCACGATCTCGATTCACCCCTGTTCACAATTAAATTTTTAAATGACTTTGATTTTTTTTAATTTTTTTTTTCGATTATTTTATGGGCATTTTCGGGCTTTATTTTGATAATCATCAAATCATTCTGTTTTTGATACTGTACTTAAATTGGCAATTGACAAACTGACATTTCTCTAGAGACTGAAGCTGTAGCTGCAGCATGTTGATTGACATGTTTTAATTATGTAAAGACATGTTCAATGAGTTAAGATAGAGCCGGTATAGGGCCATATTTAGTTCAATGTGTTATATGTCACTATTTTTGGAGCCTACTGTACTTAAATGGCCAGTATGTACTGTATTAGCTTACTGTACTGTACTGTAATGGCCAGTATGTACTGTATTTTCTTTATTCATTGAAACCTCTGTGTTTACAGGTTTGTGGTGATGCGCAATGTGCTGTAGGTGCCAAAAAAAATCTGTTTGGTACTGCCAATTTGTTTTGTTTTGTCATGGTTCATGTGTGCAATAAACATTACACTTCGTGAGAAAAAATCGTGGCAGAGAATTGTGATATCAATTCTAGGCTAAAAGGTCGTGATTCATATTTTTCCCCGAATCGTGGAGGCCTAATGGACACCCACCTTGACTCAGTAAAAGCCTGATAAAACATGGTCATTATGGTTCGATCAATATTAAAATATGAGTTTCCTTAAACAATGGAAGCACTGTTGACCCTTTTTGCACACAGCTTCACAGTTGGCTTCAAAGTTCAATTTTGCGTTAATGATGGTCCCAAGGTATTTATAGCATTCAGCGTACTCAATGGTCTGACCGTTAAAGTGTCTTTGTTCATGTGATTTTTTCTTCTAAAATCAATGAGCATATCTTTAGTTTTAGATATGTTAACCTGGAGGTAAGACTCCTCACACCAGCACACATTCATTAATGAGTGGACCGTGGCTGGTCTCGTCGTCACAAAGCAGACTAACAACAACAGAGTCATCTGCATACTTGATAATGGTTCTGTTGTCATATTTGCTCTGACACACATCTGTGAGAAGAATGAATAACAAAGTTGACAACACACACCCTTGTGGGGAACCTGTGGAGGAACACTGTCGGTCGGACAAAATACCTTTGACCCTAGTCTCGCTTTGCCAGACCTTCCTCAACAATGCCGCGGAGGAGGGTCTGGCTAGTCCACACGGCATTACGGGATAAGAGAAAAACAACCTCTGGTTTATTGGCATTTCTTTAAACCAATCACAACCGTCTTGGGCGGCGCTAAGCGCTGCACAGAGCCCCGGTGCTGCTGCAAAATAGCCTCGGGAGGGAACTTGTTTTGGTGGAACGTGTACGTTCAAAAGTTGTTTTACTCAGACAACAGAAAACTCAGATTTACCCTGCAGAGATCTGAGGAGTAGTTAACCCTAGTCCTCATAAATCCACCGGAGTTTAGAATTCCAACACAAAGGAAGCATTAGGTAACGGAAATCTGGTCGGAAAATAAAGGACATACGGCGGAATCCCAGAAGTGGAAGGTCGGGGCTATAGACTACATAGACCCTAACTATCTGTGTCCTATTAGTTAGAAAGTCAAGGCTCCAACCCACCAGATTATTACTTAAATCCAGTCTTGTATAAAGTACTTGAAAGCAATACTTGAGTAAAAGTACAAGTATCTTACCAGAAAATGACTTTGGTAGAAGTTGAAGTCTCCTTTTAGAATATTACTTGAGTAAAAGTCTCAAAGTATCTGATATTTACTGTATTTAAGTATCAAAAGTCATTTTCTGATATTAAATGTACTTAGTATTAGAAGTAAAAGTAAAACAAACAAAAAAACTTTGATTTTGTACCGTTATCTTCATCACCACTGTCGTTGGGGTGTTTAGCGTCTGTTACCATGGCGGCAGAGCCTGCACCAGGTGCTCCCATAACACTATCAGTTATTATGCTTCCTCCGCTTCTTCTTTAATTTTTTTTGCCGCTTCGCAACAAACAGGCATTAGGTCACCAACTGGAATGGAGGGTGCATTATCTTGGCAATTTAAGAGCAATGATTCGCCAAACCTGCTTTTTTCCATTGTAACAAATTTCTTCTGATTTTGTTTTGTAGTAACGAGTAATTAAGGTGCTTAGGGGAAATGTAGTGGAGTAAAAGTATACATTTTATTTAGGAAATGTAGTGGAGTGAAAGTAAAAGTTTCTGGAAATATAAATAACAAACTCTACAACACTGCTTAAATCAAACTGTTTCAAAGGCCTTCTGGTTAAAACATGGGGTTGGATCGTGTAAAAAGAGGAGGTAAAATCCACAAATAAAAGTCTTGCATAAGTCCCTTTACCATCCAGGTGTCTTAAAAGCCAGTTAAGCAGAGTAACTGTAGCATCCTCCAGCCCTCTGTGAGGCCTGTATGCAAACTGCCTCAAGATCTCAGACCTGACCTGTTTCTCTAAAATAATTATTAAATTGATATGCTTTTCGCTCCATTGTATGCACCGACCGTGAGGTCTAACCGGGTATGACCGACTCGTGACTTCTGTGTACCGGTCCAACCCCTAATCCCCTGACCAGATCAGCTATCCTCACCTTAACTACTCTATGTCACCATCGGCTGTTCGTAGGGCGGGACTTGCTTAGAAGTTTCGTGGACGCACACCACCCACCCATATATATACTACACGTCGCGGCAACGCACCGCCGTGGCTTGGTAGCGTTGCATTTCCCCCCAACTAAGTTCCTGTTCTCCTTCTCCATACAGAACATGAGATCACGGAAGGGTTCACTCTCCTGCTCCAGATTTCCACCGTGGTCAGAAAGAATACAGAGGAGGACTCTTTGTTCTCTCCGATGACTCTAGAGTCACTACTCTCAGGAGATATCACCGCACTCACTCACTCTCTCTCCTCTCTCTCTCATCTCTCTCTCTCTCTCGCTCTCTCTCTTCTCTATCTCTCGCTCGTCTCTCATCTCTCTCTCCTCTCCTCATCTCGCTTAAAGACAGACCACCACACACAAATATAAACGTCAGGGCACTTAGTGTGGCTACGGTGAAAGGTTCTGCGTGGGAGCCTCCGCAGGACCATAAATCTCTGATCGAGCTCAGCTCTAGCGGCATCGCCAGATAAGGCTAAGATAACTGAACAGGTGTACTAACTAGACAATTCAATATGTAGAAATATAGTTGAGCATTATGATTGTTCTCTGTCACTTGTCTGGACGTTGTGTTACTGACCGCATTGCATTGTAGGATACGTATACAGCGTAGTGTCCAGTGTTTTTGGTCATCATACTCGTAATATTTCACCAGCATAGATATAGCAATTCACGTACTATTGGTTTCCTACTCAGATCATCAAGATGTCTGCACATACTAAAACATCTCCCCATACTGTTTTTAGGCGACACATGTGAGTGTGGAACTTCAGACCAACAGAATGATTTTACTCCTGATGTTACTGAGTAGCAAAGACAAACAAGTATTATATTTTCTAAGCTGATCATGATGTTTGTATGTAAGATCAAAGTAACTTATTTCTCCACTATGTCTGATAAATGTAGTGCAGTAAGAAAATCCTCTGAATGTAGTAGGTACAAGTATGAAGTAGTATATAATGCAAATACTCAAGTTATTTACCTCCAAATTGTATTTTTATTGCTCATGAAACATAACCTATACATAAATAACTTAGCTAAGCTGTATGTTTAGCTGGATGGTAATATTTTCTTTTTAATAAGCCATCAGCTGTAACAACAACTTCATAAAACAAGAGTTAACCCAGAGTCATCATTGAACCTGTGAGCCTCAGCTCAGTTAGAGAACACATTTCACTGACATCAGATATAAACATCACCCTCCTCCTCCTCTTCTTCACTACTGAGACTAACACCAGAACCAACTCTTGTCTCCGTGTACTTGTCTTAGTTAGATCTTAGTGCTGCATTCCGACACTATTGACCATACCATCCTCTTACAGAGACTGAACATTTAGTTGGCATTAAAGGAATCGCACTAAGCTGGTTTAAGTCCTATTTTTCTGAGCGATCCCAATTTGTTAATATTAACGATAAACCATCCAAATACCTAAAGTTAGCCATGGCGTTTCCTCAAGGCTCAGTGCTTGGACCAATTCTATTCTCTTTATATATGCTTCCTCTAGCATATTATTAGGAAACACTCATAACTTTCACTGTTACGCAGACGACCCAATTATATCTGTCAATCAAGCCAGACGAAAGCGGTCAGTTTAGCTAAACTTCAGCGTGCATTAAGATATAAATCCTGGATGACCCACATTTTCTGATGTTGACTCAAACAAAACGGAAGTTATTGTGCTGGGACCCAAGCACCACCGAACTTCATTATCTAAATATATAGCACCCTAGATGGTATTGCCCTGGCCTCCAGCACTACTGTCAGAAATCTAGGAGTCATTTTTGACCAGGATCTATCCTTTAACGCCCACTTAAAACAACCTCAGAACAGCCTTTTTCCATCTTCGTAACATTGCCAAATCAGGAACATCCTGTCTCAAAACGATGCTGAAAAACTAGTCCATGCATTCGTAACTTCCCGGCTGGACTACTGTAATTCTTTACTATCAGGCTGCTCAAATAAGTCCCTCAAGACCCTCCAGCTGATCCAGAATGCTGCAGCACGTGTTCTGACAAGAACTAACAAAAGAGATCACATTTCTCCTGTATTAGCTTCTCTGCATTGGCTTCCTGTAAAATCCAGGATTGAATTTAAAATCCTTCTCCTGACCTACAAAGCACTAATGGTCAAGCACCATCATACATAGAAGAGCTTTTAGTACCTTATTGTCCCACTAGAGCACTACGCTCTCCCAGAACTCAGAGCTACTTGTGGTTCCTAGAGTCTCTAAAAGTAGAATGGGAGCCAGAGCCTTCAGCTACCCAGGCTCCTCTCCTGTGGAACCAGCTCCCAACTTGGGTTCGGGGGGCTGACACCGTCGCCACATTTAAGAATAACTGAAAACCATCATCTTTGATAAAGCTTATAGTTAGGGAGTGAGGAGTTGCAGCATAGTAGAGTAGAGTAGAGGGAGGCAGGAAGTACAAGCCCGTTCCGGCAGGGGAGAGTACGAGCCCGGTCCAGGGCCCCCTCTCTTTAGCCTGCCTCTCTTAGTTATACTATTATAACTCTAGACTGCTGTGGGAAGCTCCTTCCAAGGACACAATGAGCCGCTCCCTCTTCTCTCTTTTCACTTGTCTCCTTTTGTGTGCATCTTAGTCCCAGAAATGCCTGTTACTAACCTAGCTCTGGGGAGTTTTCTCCCCGGAGTCCCTTTGCTTCTTCTTCACACCCACAGAACATCGCCTTGGAATTGTGTGGCACCTACACCGGGGTCCTGGGTGCAGCTGACGCTATGGACTTACTACACCCTGCTACGCTCTGCGTTTCCCCGCAGTGTCCGACTGCGTCCTGCGCGTCCAACCGCGTCCACCCAGGGCTGCTGTGCCACACCTACACCCCGTACGCCCTGCTGTGCCCTACTATGACATGAACAGCAGGAGGAAACTGTCCAGAAGATCAGAGCTAACATCTCTGTTCCTGGTGACATTCATCCTACGGCTGGTTTTATCTGCAAAGAGTTTTAGATTTCAGGTTTCAGGAGAATGCTCCTTCAGTTGTTCTCTTTGTGTAGACTGAGATGTTCAATCTGCTGTATATGATCTGTGTTCCATTCTGAGTCTTATGTTAACTTTCTATCTTCTGTTTCAGAGTCTCCCACTGAATTGATTGTTGGATTGATTGCTGCATTTATTGCAATGATGGGATTGATTGTTGCTGCAGCAGCTCTTGTTGTTGATGTTATGCTTGAAATTAGGCGTCTAGCCAAGAATAAGGTAAGTTTAATACAAATATGGTATCAACACATTCATGATGAGCAGACAACACATTATTTATATATGTATGTCATGTTTAGAGTCTTTGAGGTTGTTTTATCTTCAGTCATTAATCATTGTGTTGGTATTTACACCAGAGTAGGATCAAGTCAGTTGGGATTTACTTCTTAACTTGTTTTCCTTACTGCAGGATCACAAGGAAAAAAGTAAGTAAAAGTAAGTAAGTAAAAGTAGCCTACATTAACGGTAGCTAGCTAACAGTAGACTACAGAGAAAGGGGGATATTTTTACGTCCGTTTCAGAGCGTGTACAAAAAGCCATCTATCAGCAGTGATTGTAGAGTGCATGTCCGAGAATAGCGCAGACACGCGCTTCACACCGCGAGCGGGCGCGTGCGTCAGTCGGCAGAAAAGGGAGAAAGAAAAAAAAAATCTGCCACTGTCCGGAGCGACGGAGGGAAAATATTTCAGTCAGAACTGAAATGAGGAACCGAAATTTGCGTTCTAATCCGGTCCGAATACTACCGTTTGCGTAGGAACCGGATCCATAGTGGAACGGGGTTTCAGTACCCAACCCTGTTCTAAGGTAATATGATCAATGGCAATTTTATATATAAAGCACCTTTTACATTCAAAGACAAAATATAAGCATAGCATGAAGAACAAAAAATAGAATACAGTACAAGCATCACACACACACACACACACACACACACACACACACACACACACACACACACACACACACACACTGTAATTAACCAAAAGCTTGAGAGAATATTAAAGTTTTGTGTTTTTTTTTTAATGTTGACACAGTGATGTCCAAACGCAGCTTTTTCCAAAGAGCAGTACCACAGTAAGTGAAGACACCAGACCTGGATCTGATTCTGGGAACAGCTTGAAGACCTCTGCCTGATGACCTGAGAGACCTGATGATCAATGATCAATGACACAGGTATTGCAACATGTATAGTCTCTTCCACTTTACTAAATAATTGCAACATTTAAACTGATTTTCATGTGTTACTGTATGACAGATCAATTATGCTCCTGCCCACTGACATGGTTTTAAAGTTGTTATCCATTTTTTGCTCTCCAAATGTTTTAAAATGCACTTTTTTTTTTTTTTCTTCGAACCCCCCCCAGTACGCTTAGTCTTTGGACCTCTGTATTTCTTAAACCCTGCGTACGCCCATACAGTAGGAGATTGAATTAAAAAATATATAAATAATAATTTCAAAGCCATTTTTACATGTAAGAAACAGGATGTAAGTGTGTGTGTGTACATGTGTCTTAAAACTGCCCAAAATGACATATAAAAAGGTCAGTTGTCTACATCAGGTGACTTTGCCTGAAGTCCGTTGATATGTCTGGGACAGCTGGTTGACTTGTAAACATGTGATTGTTTCAGATCAATCTGAATGGAGGGAACTTCTGCAATCTCCGGTGTCTTCGTGGACTCCTCGTCTGACAATTTCTTCTGTACTGAGGCCGCTGTGAGGTCTCACGCAGTCAGCAAGTAAATTACTTTACTTGCTGACTGCGTGAGACAATTTCGTAACCAACCTACAAGTTTAATTTAAAAAGTAAGAGTGAAAACCCCCACACCTGCAGAAGTGACTCAAATGTTAGTAAAGTAACTTGTAGTTTGACCATGAAGTGACCAAAACATTATTACCACAGAATCTGAAATTCAAAAGGCAGCTGGTGAAGAACGGACTGTTTGTGTTCTCCTGGAATTATTTAGATAAAGTCAGTCAATATAGAATCTGTGTTTTTTTTTTGTTTTTTTTTAATAAGTACATTTTGTTTATGATCCTCAGCTAAAGGAAACAATACTGCACCAGCTGTCTCACTTAATTTAATTTTAAAGGGGACATATAATGAAAAACTCTTATTTTCAGTCATGGTGCACAAACATTTGAGTATAAGTGCGATAGAATACAGACTCTGTACTACATTTAACAATTATTTATTACACTACACTAACACAAAATATAAAATTTTAGTAATATATAATTAATAAATTATATCTATCTATATCTATGTGGCTATCTACAACATGGCGAGTAAATGTTTGTACCAAAATAGTTCTGTTTTTCAGTCTTCATTTTGGTGAAGGTGCAGCTACTTTCTTCTGCTCCTCTGCTGTCTGCATGTTGGAGCTTCACGGGGGGCTGGATGACACACACACACACACACACACACACACACACACACACACACACACACACACACACACACACACACACACACACACACAAACACTGGCGCACACACCAGACGCCAGCCACCACGTCACTTCTGTTTACTGATAGCTAGCGTTTACCTCAGGCTAATGAATTAGCTAGTAAGTGATGATTTTTGGCAGCCAGCCTTCCAAAAGATAGCACAATGAAATTAAATGTTAACCGATCATTAACCGTTGACCGACAAGCAGGAAACAGAGTCTCAGTTCACCGTCCGGGAGGCTCTGACACACTTTCCGCACTCTGTGTCCGCGGACAGCTGTAGGCTTGTACCGTTAATGTTCTGTGCATTGTCGGACACATGCAGCCAGTTTCCTGAAACCGCCTGCGAGACTGACACAAGTCCACAGCGGCCCGCGGCGTGTATGTCCGAGCCTGTCTCCACCGCCTCCACCTGCAGGTTGTCAACTGTGTGCTTTGGAATGAAAGGGAGAAAACAGGACGCCATGTAACACGGCGGATATCGCTCAAATACACTTTTGTAACCCTGCTATATAGCTAATTCAATGTGAGTACACTAATGTTGAAATGACATAACAATTCCCATTCCTTGTAGCCGTGATAAATTAGCTTGAAGCTATTGCTCACCTGTTCAGGAAGAAATTAGCCAACTCGGCGTCCTTTTGGGCTCTAAGCTGTCTCCATCTTTCAAATACATCTCCAATATTTACCCGGGGTTTGTTACATCTCTGGTCACGCAACTGTTAGATTCTACCCGACCTAAAAAAAAAATGTCTATCTCCGTTGAGCCTGTGTTTTTTGAACATTAAAACATGTAAACATGTTCTCATAGAAATTGAAAATACAAGTATGAACCTGAAAATGAGCATAATATGTCTCCTTTAAAAGAAAATGTTGATATACCTCCTGGCAGGGTCGGTGGTTTGATCCCCGGCTCTTCTTGTCCACACGTCCAAGTGTCCTTGAGCAAGACACTGAACCCCAAATTGCTCCCGATGGTCAGACAGCACCTTTCATGGTAGCTAGCTGTCATCGGGGTGTGAATGGATGAATGAAATATAAACTGCTTTATTAATATTATCCTGCTGCTTGTAGTTGTTAAAAGTCCTAACTGAGCTAGATGTGATGGGCATTAGAAAACTAGACTTTTAAGACCAAAGCCTGCTGTCACGATGTAAAAGAAATGTGAATTTTTTTGTAGCCAAAGTAAAATATAATGTGACTTATTTTTTTATTTGGATATTTGTGTAATTGACATTGCTTAGGACAATCATGTTCTGTTTCTTTTTATGTCTTAAGGTGCTAAGTCAAGAGTTTGTCAGGTTGAACTAGACACTGTTGTTGGCTGTGATATCAGAATTGTTCATGTACAGTATGTTTTATCTGATGCACTCTCAGGGCATCATGTAATTTCAGGCAGCTCTTCATCATTTCTACCTAAATAAAAGATGAAATATGTCAAACTGTATGTTGTGACTGTTGTGGATGTTTCTGTGTTCAAACTTTGATAAAAGAAACAAACTACAAACATACTTCTGATACTACAACATGTATCCTGGCTGCTCAACAGGTTTCAGTTTTTTGATTAATCCTCCACATTGATCGTTATAATAAAGTTTCATTCTGATAACTTGAATGACTTTTGGGAAACTCTCAATCACTCCATCTATATAAATCTAAATATATATTTACTCAAGCAGCTGGAAGTTAACGTGAATCTGGGAGAATCTGTGGAAGAACATGACTTAATACTACAGATGGACTGTAACACTTTCAGATGAAGTTTTTCCATCATTTTTATTCATTATATCATTATGTGTATACCCAACGTTCACTTCAAAAAGTGGTATTTACACATCCTTTAAGTCTAACTATACCCTAATTATTATTTAAAAGCAATAACTGTCTTTTGTCAGATTCAGCTGCAGGAGTTTGTCATCAATACAAATACTTCTACCTGAGAAGATCTCATGGTAGAAGTACACAATACTCTGATTACAAAAGATGGGTGTAATGCTACAGTCTGCAGGAATGAGCAAGCAGATAAATTGACAAAGAAGACTCTGTGTTACGGCTGCTGCTGGTACCTTCCCATGTGTTTAACCATTTTGCTAGTCTGGATCCACGGAAGAACATTTCCAGGATAACTGCCTCACATCCACCGTGTGAGGTTTGTGGGATTGCTGTGGACGAAGTACACACAGAGATACACTGGTAAGATCTAATGAGGTTTAACCGTGTATCAGCTAGTTTAAATAGATCATGTTACTGTATTGTGTCAACAGTTAACTTCATTTAATATTGTGTTTTCTTTTGCGGGGTGCAAATGTTCCACCACAACAAGTTCGCACAACCAGAGTTCTGTTCTCCTATCCCAGAAGGTCATCTGGGGTTTACGCCATACCTTACTCCATAATCCAATTATCAGAACGTAGTAATCCACACTTGACCTGGGTGCGCTGATCCAGACCGCTGCATTTTTCGCTGACGCTCACCGTATCTCCTTCTGTGCACAGTTAGGTAATACTTAAGTTTAAGAAATTGCACTCAGGACAACGGTTTTTACTTCTGCTGATAAATAATATAATCAAAGTGGTCCGGAGATGGAGACAGTTTGTGCACCGGAAAGTTGAAACTGTGCAGGGAATTTAAGTGTACTTTGATGCTCTGAGGTTTTTTATTATTTCAATATACAGATGTAATGTCCGCTGTGAAGTGAAGAAGCTTTTTTGCAGTTGTGCACACATGATGAGCCGCTGTTTTGTGCAGAATGCAGGAGATCCTAGTTACTGTCAGGTGAGGGAGGACGCTTTATTCTGACAGGCATTTGTGCGGAGTGTGTGCTTGATGTATGCTACGCAGGAGCGGCCTTTAGAGTGGCGCCATCTCTGTTATTAGAGACGTTGGTGATGTAATGTGCTGTGTTGATTGTTTAGGAGCACCTCGAACAGGTATGATGAGAGCTTCTTCCTCTTCTGTGGTCTCTGCTACCTGACCGGGTGCTGCTCTGGAATCACGTCCTGCTCAACTAACAGTCAGAAAATGATCATTACACTGCGTTATGTGTTTTGCAAATGTAATTGGCTTCCAATGTAATTGTTGGTAATATCTGTAACATGCAGAGGTCTGGAAACTTATTGATCAGGAGACTGCTCAGCTGCTGGACATTACACAGCTCTCTCTTGTATGCTCTTTACTACCTGACACAGAGTGAACACATCTGTAATGTGTCTCAGTGATGGCGCCATTGAGTGCCTTCACACGGCCTTGCATCTCTTTTCTTGTGCGACCCACAACGTAAAAAACAACAAGAACAAAAAGTCCCCGCTGAGCAGTTACGGTGGCCAGCTGAGAGCAGAGCCTTAAGCCATAAACTAAACTCCGCCACTTCTGAACAGCGCGAGCGCCACACCAACTACATTACATCTCCCCATCCTCAGAGGATGACCTACCGCAATGTGTAGATAGGCGGCAGCATTCTCTAATAAGCGCTGAACATAGCACAAACCTAGGCCATATTATACTTAGCCACACATAACCAACGGGAAAGAAGTGTGTACTTAACTTGTTGCTACCAATACTCTCACAGTAGCCTCGTACTTAGCACGAGTAAGTCACAGCACATGTGCTCAATTTCTATTCAATAAACTATAAAAGAAACAATCACCAATCCAGTCGCTTGCAGTGGGTTTCACCACTCTCTCCTCGTGTGTGGTGGTGTATGACCCGAAGGATGACTGGCAGAGTCTCGGACATTTCCAACAGCGCGAACGCAACACTCCACCGGGAACGACCACTCCGGGCAGGAAGGCAGCTCAGCTGGTTCAGTCTCAGGGCTCATCCCTACTCGAGAGTGATGGGACGATTTGCTACAGCGGTGCTCGTTAGGCGAGTCTGGTTGACTGTTACGAGCTGAGCTCTATTGCCGCCACAGTCCATCAATGTATGATCTCGGCGCACTGTGTTTTCTCGAACACAACACTGACCTAGAGCGTGGACCGACTTTGATTCCCGTAAACTGGGGTCCACTCTGACCTCTGTCCAGGTGTTAGTGGTGGGCGTGTGTTGAGTGCTCTGCATGTTGTGTCCATAGTGAAGAACTTCTGGGACGATTGGAGTGTCCCGCAGATGCTTATATCTGTAGGAGCTCCGTAGGACTTTGGACACGCAGCTGTTGAGCAGTAGGCAGTTGTTCTGGCCTTCTACCCATCAGCAATTGTGCGGGGGACAAGCTACAGACATAAGAGGGGTGGCCTGTAGTCAAGCAGTGCTAGTGTGTTTGATCTTGGTGCTGTGTACCACAGTCTTTTTTGAGAAACCTGTCTTGTACCTGCGCGCATCGGGAGACCTCTCCATTAGAGTGAGGCGGTGTGAGGTGCTGATGTGCGGTGGAGATGCCGTCGCTCTCACAAAGCTTTTGAACTCCTCGCGGCGTACTTGCTGGTGCCGTTGTCCGTTCTCATACAGCGGGAATGCCCATGTCTGCAAACTGAGCTTTCAGTGATTCAATGACAGTCGCGACTACGCTGGTATTCTGTCAGTCATACTACTTCAATGAACTTTGAGTAGTAGTCCACAAGCACTACATAGGTTTCCGTCCCACTCAAAAACTGTCAGATGCACTGCTCAACCAGGTCAGTTCTGGAGTTACGGCTGCGTAGTAGTGGCAGTCTCGGCCGTCTGTTTGGAACGTACGGCACACTTACTACAGTTTCACTCACCATGTCTCCATACTTCGCACGTCAGCTCTGCGCCAGTGAAAGCACTTCACGGCTCTCTGTTGCTCCGACTATCCCCAGGTGGACTGATGTATGAGCTCCAGCTATGCGTTGTGCTGCATGTGTGGGCGGCACACTATGCGCAGGATCCTGTCCACACTCCATCACTACTGTGTACTGGCTCCATGTGAATCCCAGTATGCGCTGACAGCAACAGACACACGGTCGCGTCTATGTTCCTGGCCATCCCTGCCTGGATGTATGTGGCTGTCAGTCAGCGCTATTCTTGTGCCGTCTGCAGCGCACTGTACTTTTGCATCACGTACTGCTACATAGTTTAGCATAGAAACACACTCTACAGAAGACGCCGTCCAGCTCTGGCGTGTTGTGCATTTCAGCTGAGCCTTGAGAGTGTCAGGCAGCTCCATATCCTTTCTCTAGCTGTCCTTGACATCTACAATCATAACATTGAGAGGCGCAAGCGCATCCGCGGTGCAGCTGTGAGAGCAGGTCGTTTTTTTTGAAGATGTCTCGAGTGTTTGTTGTGTCGGTCTTAAAGACAGTAACTGCTTGCCACATATGTAATGTGATGAAACTTTGTGCAGCGCATGAACAATATGAGAGCATTCTTTCTCTATCGAGCGTAGCGTGTTTCGGGCCCCGTCCGTCAGCGATCTGGAGGAAAACGCGACAGAGCGGATCGTCTGCAGGAGCACAGCTCCCACATCCGCTGCTGCTGGCATCACACTATCACTACAGGCTACAGCTGCGTCATAGTACTTAGACCATGGAGGATGAGAGAGCACCGAGTCTTTTAGCCTCGCCAACGGCTCGCGCTGGCTGCCATGAGAATCCCCACGTGCTTTTAATCGCTGGCGACAGGGGCGCGTCTTCTCACTGAGTTAGAGTGAATGCAACCTTGACAGATATGTGGACAAACCCCAGGAAGCGTGCGGACGCCTTGCTGTCGTGGTTGAGCTGGCACCTGACTGCTTCAACCTAGCCAGGTCGCCTTAAGACCACCTGCTGTCAATAAGTGTCTCACATACGCACCTCCTCATCGTCTGTCGATACCTGTGGGCACTTTTTGAAGTGCAGCGCTCAGGTTGTAGCTGTGCTCTTCTCAATGACTTTGCATGCAGAATTACATCTCAATGTGTGTTTTTCCACAAGCGGGTTGCAGCATTAGATGTCAGCCATGATGGCTGCTGGCCACTGATATTCCTCCAGCATGCCATCCATGATGCGTTGGAAAATCTCAGGGGCACATTACACTCCAAATGGTAGTCTCAGCCCTGCATCTGCCACTGGTGGGTGTAAACGTGGTGAGAAGCGATGAGGCACAGCTTAGGTCTACTCGGAGAAACCAGATTGGCATCCAGAACAGATAAATACCTTTGCGCCTGGTCAATGGAGGATACACCTCCTCAACGGTGTGCATGGGTAGTGCTCTCTTTTGCTTTACCTTATTAGTCGCTGGGATCTATGCAATCCTACGCTCCTCACGTGTGACAGCAGACCATAGCGATCTGCCCATCCGTGGCTCTTTCCACTTTGCGATGTAGCCGGTCTTCCATTTCTTTAGTGTCTCTATTATCTGTTTCCTTAGCGCCGCTGGTGCCTGCGCACTAGACAATGCCAACACCTTTAGCATTTGGCTCTATGTTTAGGTGTATTTCCTGGCAGCGTCCGTACGTACGATACCAGTTCCGGAAAATCACTTAGATCCTTCTGGACCGTCTCTGCGGCAGTGTGTTCCTAGTCAGATCGCTTCTCTGTGTTCAGCAGCCTTTTCAGTGGAGTCAAGCTCGACTATCAGACCTAGGCTTCTGCTGTGGTTCCACTGAGCAGCACTTTCTTGTGTAATGCTCACCATCTCAACTCAGCAGCAGTCTGTATATGGGTTTATAGTCTGGACTGTACCTCACTGCAGCAACAGGATCTAAGCTGGTGGTGGCAGTAGTGCGAAGCACTGTTGGAGCATTTTTAGCTCACCCTTGTGGACATTACGTCTGATGCACCTGTCCTAGCGTCAATCTGTGTTGCATTCAGCACCGTGATCCTATCCGACTGTTACTGGACTGTGCCAGTATAGTGACATCACACCGGTCCACTTGTCCCATGCTGAGCCTGCAGCATAGAACTGGAGAAGACACAACGTGGGTGACATTCATGCTCAGATTTCTCATACCGTCTGGTCACTTGCTGGGACTCTACACACATTGTATGCACTGCCGCTTTACGACACCAGCAATCCGTGATGGGCTTGTCTACCGTAGGAACACTGTGAGCCTTGCGACACTGGCCTTTGTTCATGCACGTGATCGAACCTGCTTGCCACAGCTAGCTGTGCAGTTAGCGTAATGCATTCTGCTGCGCTAACCTGCGCGTACATCTGAGAGTGTGTCGAGTGTGGTTGAACTTCTTGGTTTGAGCTGACGACTGCAGTAGAAACCTGTGAGCATTCCGCATCATCTCTGACTATGTTTGCATTTTGTTTCTCGCGAGCATCTCATCACTGTTAATAGCCTTTCCTGCACTCTGTTTTTCAGGCACTTGCTTCACTGGCTGCGATCGATGGCTGTCAATCAGTATGTCATCCGTGTTCAGCATAGTCACAGTCCATAAGAAGCAGCTTACGTCCTGCACGAAGTGGTCGAAACTCTCACGTTGCACTTGTTCCTCTGCTTGAACTCGGTGACTCGAGCTTCCTCTATCATCTTTTGTCCCTCGTATATCTGAGGTAGCTTTCACAACTGTAATCCAGCACACTTACCACATCGATCTCCTCTATCACCATCGCCCATATCAAACGTGTTTTCTCTGCCTTGTTCACTATCACGTGCCGAGACCAGCCCGACTCTGCGTTAGCTTCTAGCCCGACAGCGGGTCATCAAAGCGACATGTGGCGTGACTTCTAAATCTGTCAAACTCTTATATAAGTGCCGCGGCATCTCCAGTCAATATCCTCGGTGTTGACAACTGCGGAGTAGCGCCTAGCTCCACGTGTTTAAAAGTCTGTGCTGACAGAATTCTGCCACCATGTCATGTTCTCAGTGACGGAGTACGTGCCTTCACACTGCCTTTATCTTTCCTTCGACACACACCGTAACACAAAACAAAAAACCACCTGAGATCGTACGGTGGCTGAGAGTAGACATTAAGCAATTAAAACTAAAGCACCCCTCTGAACAGCGCGCGCGCTACACCAATACATACACATACAATATAAATGAGATAACGGTGACACAATACAGTACATGAGCTATTTGACATAGCTGCTACATGGTTAACCTCTATTAGATCTACCAGTGTATCTCTGTGTGTACTGTCGTGCCACAGCAACTCCGATCAAAACCTCACACGGTGGATGTGAGCGCGTTATCCTCGGAAATGTCTTCCTGTGCGAGATCAGCAAAAGGGGTTGTTAAACACATGGGCAGGTACCGGCAGGCAGCCCAGTAACACAGAGCTCTTCTTTTGTCAACACAATTCGTATCTGCTTGCTATTCCTCAACACGTGTAGCATTCCCTCTTCTGGTCATCCTACACGTATTATGTGTACGTCGACCATGAGATCTTCTCGCGGTAGAAGGATTTGTAATGAGGACAAACATCCTGCAGCTGGATATCTGATCATAAGACAGGTAGTGCTTCTGAAGATCTTAGCCTATAGTTAGCTTCAGAGGGTGTGTAACTAACCACGTTTTAGGTGAGCGTTGGCGTCATACACGAATGGACACAAGTTTTTTAGAACACAAACGTAACGATGCAACACTTCATCTTGACGTGGTACAGCCTCTGTACGTATTCAGTCATGTTCTGTCCACAGATTCTCCGAGTCACGTTACCTTCCAGCTGGTGGCGTCAAATATATAGCTAGATCGCTTGATATAAGGAGTGATTGAGGCGTTTCCAAGTCACTTCGTGTTAGTCAGAAGGAAACTTAGTAGAACGATCAATGTGGAGCTTAACTCAAAAACACTGAACCGTGTGAGCAGCAGGATACATGTGTGTCGTCTCAGAGTATGTTTGTAGTGTGTTCGTTTATCAATCTCAACGTTGAACACAGACAACTGCCACAACAGTCACCACATGCCAGTTTGCCCCTTTGTTCATTCACTTTTATTTAAATAGAAATGCTGCAGTAGCTGCCTGCAGTACATGAGGCCTGCGCGTCAGCAGATACACCTACTGACATGCACAACTTCTGCTATCACAGCCAACACAGTGTCTAGTTCACTCCTGATACCCACTCTTGACCTTCGCACCGTAGACACTCCCTTTACCAAGAAGCAGAACATCATGTTCCTCCCTAGTCCATACACAACTGCCAATATAAAAAATAGTCACAATTAGATTTGCTTTGGCTAAATACACATCACATTTACTGTACATCGTGGCAGCAGCTTGGGCTACAAGTCTAGTTTTCTACTGCCCATCACATCTAGCTCCTTTGTTAGGACCTTTTAAACACTCCAGCGGCAGTACTCCTACTCTTCTTATCCTAGTATCACGCTGTTGGGACTTGTCATTATCTGCGCATTCACACCCGATGACAGCGAGCTCCAGGCAAGGCGCGTTTCTGACCATCGGGAGGCCTGGGTTCTGACGACCCTGCCAGCAGGTATCTCACCTTCTCTCTCAGGCGCACTATTCTGCTCACTTTATTGTGCGGGCTTTTCAATGTCTCATGAGCTGTACTGTGTTTCATGTTCACAACACTCTACTTACTTACTATGTCCGTCTCCGCTCATTTCGTCCATGCTTTGGATTTAAGATCTGTGGTAAGCATGGTTTGGTCAGCTTCCTGGATCACCTCCGAGTCTACTACAACTTTGTGTCACTTCTGCAGGTGTGGTTTGTTCGCTTGGTTTGCCAGTTCACTCTTACTTCATTCAATAAACGTATAGGGCCTATGTACTGAAATTGAAGAAAGTTAAAGAATTTACCTGCGTGACTGCGTGAGACCTCACAGCGTGGCCTCAGTACAGATGAAATGTCAGACGGACGGTCCACTGAAGACCCGAGATGCAGTGAAGTTCACGCCATTCAGATTGATCTGAAACAATTTTACATGTTGTACAAGTCACCAGCTGTCCCGGACAGTATCACGGGACTTCAGGCAATCAAGGTCACCGGATGTAGACAACTGACTGTCTTTTCCATAGGCTACCTTTTTATACGGCTTTTGAGCAGGGTTAGTATGACACATTTCCACACACACACAACCCACCCACACCCACACACACACACACACACACACACACACTTACATCCTTTTTCTTACATGTAAAACGCTTTGAAACGATCTCTATTTTTTAATTCGATTCTCCATACTGCATGGGCATCATCCATATACAGGGTCTTGAAAGTAACAGAGTCCAAAGACCAAGCGTACGGGGGGGGTGTGAAGAAAAGAAATGGATTTCCTCTGATCTAAATATGTCATTTTAAAACATTTGGAGAGCAACATTGGATACAACTTAACACCCTGTCCCAGTGGGCATGAGCATAATTGATCTGCTACAGTAATAATGAAATCGTTTACATTTTGCATTGATTTAGTCCGTGGAGAATTATACATGTTTGCAATACCGTGTCATTGATCCATTGATCATCGGCCCTCTCATGTCATCAGGTAGATCTTCTAGCTGTACCAGATTGAAAAACAAACTAAACTTTATATTCTCTCAAACTTTTTGGTTAATTACAGTGTGTGTCGTGTGTGTGTGTGTGGTGTGTGTTTGATTGCTTGTCTGTTTCTTATTTTGGTGTTTGCTTATGCTTTGTTCATGGACAAGCTTGCACACTTTGATTTTACGTAAAATGAAAGGTGTTTATAAATAAAATTGCCATTGACATATTACCTAACAGAGCCAACACATTTAGTTTTTAAATAGTTTTAGACTTATCATATTGCCTATCTCAGCTTTACCCTGTCACTCTTACACAGCGAAGAGCCTCCTCTATAGTGTGCTGAGGCCTAATTTGTAACTGAAACATGATGCACTATCAACAAACACATCCATATCAGATACAGATGATAAGTGAATCTTCCAGAAATAGAAACAAAGTGAGGGAAAGTTGTGTGGGACCTGTAAAGAGCTAGAAGATCCCACGTGCGCTGAACTCAAAGAATAGATTTATATGATTTATTTTTCTACAGATATGTCTGTGTGTTTTTTGATGTCCAAAAATTTGAAAAGTGCAAAGAAAAAAGCCAAAAAGTTACAAATAGCAACACTTCTCAAATACAGCAAACACACCCACATCAGTCACCTTTCCATAATATCAGGCTACCCAGAGTGTGCATAGTATGGGGAGCTGAAACCACTTTTTATTTGGGTGTGACGTTTAACCAAAATGCATGGATTCAAGTGTTTCTCGCCACTTCGTCTACACAGTCGAGAACCCTTTTGCATTATGATACACACATATATGTACTCTGAAAACGCTTGCCTATTTAAAAAACCATGCACTATCTCAGCTGGTAATTCGGAATGGAGTGCATTTCTAAGTGATCCCAACTTTTGCCGTGTAGGTGTGGTGTGTGTGTTAGTATATCTCTTATAGGCTGTCAAACGATTAATTTTTTTTTAATCGCGATTAATCGCTGAAATTTCTATAGTTAATCGTGTTTTAAATCGCCTCTTTTATCACATGATTAAAATTATGTTAGTTTGCATTTCAGAACCGTGGTGTTTAAGTACTATTAACAAATCGAAAGCATTTTACCAGTGTATCTTGATTGGAATCAACTGAATGCAAAGACAGTGACTTTATGAACTTGCTTTTAAGATTTGCTAATTATTTATTTCCTCTGTGAAACAAAAGAAAATGTGTGCATCTATCATATTGGCCAATTCCTCCCAAGTACCTAACTACAAACCAAAAATCCTTTTATCCTTACGCAGAGTCAATATAGTGTGTTAGGTACATCCTAAATAATTTTGATTACTCCTACGACGTCCGTGATGGCAACGTTGGTTAAATGCAGACAGCGTGTTGCAGCACTTATGCAGCAGTTCCAGTTGGGCTCTGCTCCTTTCATACAGGCTAGTGGTAATGCGGTGAAACTACTTCTCCCTCAAATCATCCCAGACGGCAGCTAGCAAAGCTAACATGGAGGGGAATTAAACAATTCTGAGTTGAAACACATCTTGTTGTCATGTAGGGCCCTGTTCATGTTGCACTACATTTTAATTGCATGTTGTGTCTGTTAACAGAGAGCACAAAGGCACATTATTTTCTCTACTATGATGCCCCCCCACAACTGCTGTTTTAGCTAAGTGGAGATCTCGCATTTTAGCTCCAGCAGCTCCTATTGCTAGCACCGATTCGGCTCTGTTTTTTCTATGCTTCCAATCGACAGTAACTACACAACTTAGAGCGATCAAGATTGCACGGCTACAAAGGGGGATTGCCCCGGAGTTCTCCTTTAAGAAGTAAATCCCACTGAATTGTTCCTCCGCTTGTGTAATCCAACACAACCGATATAATAGACAAAACCCACCCTCAAAGACTCAAACACGTATACACTCCGAACACAAAATTAACCAAATCACACCAATTTTGTTCTTGACTCTACCCTATTTTTTATGACTGAACTCACAGACTAAGATTTTATGTCGTATGCACAGCAAAGATCTATTTCTCTCAAATATGTTCCCCACTCCTGTCTGGTGCCATTGGGTTACTGCTTGAGGGGTAAACAATACACAAAAAAAGAGTTGCGGGTATTGCAGGCCCTCTAAACGATGTGCTTTTATCACACTACAACAAGCACAATGCTCAGAACTTTTGCGATTTGGTGAAAAAGTGAGGGGAGCGTGCAATTAGCGCATGCTGTGACTGCAGGAATTTGCCCCCCCAGCAATTTGAGCCGGCGTGAAGTGTGAATGTATCATTTCTTACATAAGCCGTCTACATAGGTGTTTTCAGAGATTTGGCCAGTAAATCCAAACCGGCCTCACAACAGCAATGACCTGTGGTAACCACACCAGCCCAGGAAATCAATATCCATCTCTCACACCCCTCCAAGATCGTCTGAGACCATCCACCCCAGACAGCCCCGCTGCAACCATCTCGTTTGCATACCACAGAATTTCTGCCAAACTGTCTAGAACCATCTCTGGGAAGCTCATCTGCATGCTTGTCGTCCTCATCGGGGTCCTCATTAACCTGACTCTAGTTCGTCATCGTAACCGCTTGAGTGGGCAAAATGCTCCATCGATGGCTTCTGGCCTTGTAGAGTTGTCTCTTCATGATGATGAACGTTTACCTATACGGGCAGATGGCAGACGCGTGTAATTGGTTGTATGGGTGTCGGTTTCTGATTTCAACTTGTGGATTGAGTGGCGGTCCCATACTGGCGGTACGGTTTATGGTAGGGCAACGCGTATGTTTGTACAACGACACAGGTTCTTTTATTGATGTGCTTTTGACTCAGTATCCACCAAAAAAAGTGACGAGATCCTGACAGGCCCATATATTTTCATTCGCATTCGCAGTCGAACACCACGACCATCAACCCATACATTTTGCCCGTGAGAATGCCACAGCCTCCATGTGCAGGACCTACACAATTCCTGGAAGCTGAAAAACATCCCAGTTTCTTTCATGGCCATCTACTCCGCCAGACATGTCCCCTTGAGGGCCATGTTTTTTGGGGAATTCTCTTGCTGGTTATACGACCGCGTGGTTCCGTTCCTGCCAAGTACCAGCAAACTTCTTTTTTTTTTTTTTTGTACTGACTGGTTTCCGAACCCCCTTCACCCCCGTCCCCCCCGGCCCACCCCAGTTCCTTCCCCTAAACCAGTAAACTGCACTTTTGAGTGGCCTCTAATTGTTGGCCTCCACCTGTGAGGTAGATGCTTTCTCTGCAAACAGGAGAAGTTCTCACTACCACAGATTTAGACAGATTTGTACAGAATTTGAGAGAATTGTTCTTTTGTGTACATAGAAAAAGTCTTAAGATCTTTAGTTCGCTCATGAAAATGGGGCAAAAACAAAAGGTTGCATTTATACATTTTTTGAGTGGTATATCAATTTTATGTGTTGTTGTTTGTCTGCTCAATCATGCAAATGTTTGATACAATATTTTTTATAAATTAGCCTTTTTACATGGGCTACTACCACTTGCTAGACAACAATAACAAACAGCAGCATCTCGATCCAACATCAATCCATGGGAGACCCTTAAACAGAAGATAGAAAAAGTTAATGTAAACTCAGATGGCACACCGATCATATACAGCGATTGAACTCCTCAGTCCTCACAAGAGAACACTAAGGAGCATTCTCCTTAAACCTGAAATCTAAAAACTCGTTTGCCGATAAAACCAGACCGTATATGATGTCACCAGGAACAGAGATGTTAGCTCGGATCTTCCTGGACGTTTCCTCCTGCGCCGGTACACCGCTGGAGAGTTTTGTTTTTTGGTTTTAGTCTCAGTAGTGAAGAAGAGGGGAGGTGATTTGTTTATATCTGAGTCTGTGAAATTTGTTCCTAATGATCATCTAATGATTGACTCTGGATAAACCGCTCGTTTTTTATGACATTGTTGTTGCAGCTGATTAGCTTTATTAAAAAATTTACCCATAACACAGCTCACACCCAGCTTAGCGACGTACTTTATGTATACGTTAATTTTTCAATGAGCAGTAAAAATACAATTTTGGAGGTAAATAACTAAGTTTTGCATTATATACTACTTTATAATTACCTCACTACATTTTAGAGGATTTTTTGTTACTTAGCGGACTACATTGATCAGACAATTTATAATTAGCTTACTACGTACGTGAATTGCATACTATTCCGGTGAATCTTACAGTAGGATGCAAACAACCCGGGCATATGCTGCGTAAGTTTTCCCACAATGCAATGTTGTAGTAAACGACCAACTTTCCCTGACAAACTGGCACAGAAACCAATCATAATGCTCTGAAATGGTACATGTCTACATCTTTAAATGACTGTTGGTCTATTTAGTTACCTTTTCCATCAGTTTATCCGCGTTATCATGGGCGATGCGCTAGAGCGGCGGGTCGGCAGGGTTACCATGGGTACGCACGTTGACAATTACACTCACTGAAAATTACGACACGTTTGAACGATATTTTAGAATGTTACGTATGTGGTGCAAGAATGGGTGATTTCAGACTGTAAGCTGAGTGTTTGTTGTGTCAGCTCTGCAGTATTGGGGCTCATTGGGAACAGAGAGATACAGTTTGGCTTTATGCGCAGGAGTCTCTGAAGCTCCACTCTTGAAGCTAATATATACGTTTTGACTCATTTCTAAAAGCTTTAAAGAATAATAGAGATGAATATTTAATAACACTCATATTGAGATACAGAGTTTCGGTCTCTCAACACAATTATTTGTTCGAATAGCTAATAGACCAACAAAAGAATCTATATTTGTTTTTGAACTGTTTGAGCATAATTCTATTGTGAGACAATAGACATGGTCCATGATTTATTTATTTGAATTCACCGTCAGCATAAAAAGCCTTGGAAGATCTCTTCAGCCTTCGCTGGTTCATCAGAATGACTACAACTAGAAAATGATATAAAACTACAAGTTGAATATTACTACTGAGGCCACATAAATACTTCTTTCGCAAATCTTTTTACTAAAGGCGTGCTTTATGGGTTCTGCATAGGCTCCACGCAGACCTTTCACCCTAGCCAACACAAGTGGCACTAAGTTTAAATTGTGGTTGGTGTGTGCGCGATCTCTTTAAGAGAATAGCAGGCTTACGTGTGTGTGTGGGGAGTGCTGTGTGTGTGTGTTTGGGGGGATGGTGTTGAGATAAAGCAAGTGACTCAAAGAGTAGTGAGGTGAAAATATAATTCAGAATGATTAGTGACTTCTACCAGTCTTAGTCTTAGTGAGAGAACCAAGGGTCTCCTCATGTTCTTATCGGACACACGGGGGGAATCAACTGTAGGTCAGGAGAAGTTACCTCTCCGTTGATTTCATGTTTTTTATGGAGAAGTAGACAGGAAATGAGTCGGAAAGGAAATGCCAAACCGCTACCCCAGGCAACTGCGGTGCGTGTGTCGCGTCCCACCAACTTCTAGCAAGTCCCCACCTAACGAACCAGCCCTCTTGGTTTACCTGAGGAGATTATGTTAGGATATAAGACAGCCCGACTGTGCGCTCACCTGCGATAGAGCGACTGAACAAATCGGTAGGATCTAATTCATGTATACCTGGCTGGACGTCGCCCAATAAGGTATCAATTATAAATGCATGCTAATTAAGGGCGGGTCTTGGTCTCGAGTTCGTGGGTTCTACAATATGTGGCTCTCCGCGTAGTTGTCCATGGCCTGCCGCGACGGTAGCCAATAGGGTGTGATTTTAAGGCAAATGCAGAATCACGCTTGAAACTTAAGTCTTAAATGGAGTGTGTCATAACAATTTTTTTTTATTGAAGTCCCTATTAGCCTTCAGTCAATGTTCTCTCCGTGCCGTACCCCATTTGAAACTGGAACGGTATTTATGCACCTCAAGCCAATATAAACCCCCATGTTATTTAGTTGCTGCTTGTAAAGTTTTAAACTACAATCCGCGTTGTGTGTACTGACAGAATCTGTTCAAATTAGCTCTTAATGAGTACCACACGACTATGAACCGTACAAAACAGTTATTGAGAGATCCCTCAACAATAGAATGAAAAGCCCTTTAAAAAAATGAACACTGAGCCATAACCACCAAATGAACATGAAGTACTTGATGGATAGCTTAGTGTCATAGGATTTACACAGCGAGTAGGAGGTGCACACAGCACAGGGTGAGATTTGTTATAACCACGCTTAACCTTTATGTATTGATCTTAGTCATGGGTTTAAGTTAGTTGATATACATGTCACCTCTGGGTAACGTTACGCAGGTCATTTACTGAGCTTAACTCTCATACTTTATTTGACAACCTAACCAGATTTAGCTGACAGCGCACAGATACACTTCTTCTGTATCATCTTCTATCTCGTGTTTTGTCTCTCTCTGAATATCCTGTCAAGTTGTAATCTTTTTGTTAAATAAAAGAGTTGCATAACCCTTGATTGCTCTGACCTCCATTTAATATGATTTTAGAGAAACAGGTCACGGTCTGAGCATCTTGCACGAGTTTGCTACAGGCCTACAGAGGGCCCTTGGCGCGAATTTTTTTAAGTTTGCTACCAGGTTTACGCTGCCATCCCGGGCCTTTTAAAGCCAACCTGGATGGTAAAGGGAACTTATGCAGCACTTGTTTATTTGTGTATTTGAACACTCCTCTTTTGAAAACCGATCCAACCCCATTTTTGTGAACCAGAAGGCTTTGACTGAACCAGTCAGCGTGTGGACCTGGTATCTCGAAGGACCAGTTTCGCCTCTAAACATTTACCCAACCGCCCAACTGCTTGGGTACAGGTCCATGGGCCACTCTTTTTGCTTTGACACTTCCTCTCCATTAATGCATGTGTCGATTCCTGGGGGGTTTTACAGGGAGCTTTTTTCAACTGCAAAACTCTGCTAACGTTCGCCACGTTGATTCGCAATATCAACTGAATTCAAATGACTGAACTGCTGCTAAATTCTGCTTGCAGCCGGCGTTCCTTCCCTTATGACAAGCATATGCCTGTGAAAAACCGCCAGCGTAAGCACAGTGATATCAAATCCAACGTTTGATGGTGACTAAGTTGCAGACAGCTAGACACACCAGGCGCACAAGTCACATTAATTGCTGCACACTGTACGTCCACTCCGAATTGTGTGTAGTCACATCAATTTGGCCTATTCAATGTGACAATAGTTGACTAGTTAATTTTTTTGTTTCAGAAAAGGCCATGTATGTATGTTCGGAAGACACCAAATATCTTGGCAGTTAGCCTCACAGATTTCAGTCAAAAAGACTTCACATTACGTTTTATGGGGAACTAAGACTTGTGCAGTAATGAAACCTAGGCCGAATTGGGGCTCGGTTGCAAAAAGTAAGAAATGCGTGGTGCAGCTTATCTTGAGCTGCACTATAGATATCCAATATCCAATCAGGCATTGTGGAGAAAATGCTAGTCCTCCCAATGTGGGTAGTGCATCAGCTGCGCGTGGGGGGGGGCCGCGGGCGTTTTTCAAGAAGCATCATACATTAAGGAAACGAAATAGCCTAAAAACACAACATAAGCCCGCGTTCCATCCCTGCATTCGTTGATAAGGTCCTGATTGTCAAACACATTTAACTTCTCTTCAACAAAACTTTGGTAACTATTACAACTGAAAACCTGTTCCTGGCTTCATATGCAGAACCGAACCACATTACAGTAAAGACAATGTACAAGTTCTCAACATTTACGCGATATCCATCGATCTAACTCAACCATGAAGCCAGGTTGTGTCCTCTGTGCTTTCAATCATACGCACCTGTGATTGGTTGAATCAGCCTACATCTTAGTGAATGCACAGCACCACATTTAAAACATTAATACTAATCACAAGCCCAATGTAGTGAATTGTGAATTTGTGAAAACACTAGTGAACTCCTTGTTTCATACGCAAGACAAGAGAGGATTCTCCTCAGTTAGAAACCCAATGGAGGACGTTTATTGTGTATTTCATCTTCATTTTCACTTAGTCCGAAAACCTAATGCCGTGTTTTCATTAGTTTTCTTCTTTTAATGAGCCCCACACTCTGCTGCGTGTGAATTGTAAAGGAAACATGTTTAAATCCTCTGGGACCCTCACGCAGAGCAACGAGTCTAATACAGTTTACTTTGTCCGCAGGAAAAAACTTTATTTAACCTCCATTGTATCAAATTATTACCAGGACCCATCACTGGAAGATTCAGCGTTCGTAGGGTTCCACGTTTTGAGTTTAAGCCGTTTCTAAGTTTAAGAAATAAAATAATAAAACATCAATAACTCAGAGTCATATCCTACATCTTCTTAAGTGTCATTATTCGAGTTTGTGTGATGCCATGTGGACTAGCTGCAGTTTGCAAAAACCATTACAGATACAGTGTCAGAGCCTCAGTATATTTTGGTAAAGCACTGTTACATTCATGTGATTACACGTCCCTGTTTTAATTTTTTCCCTTGTGGAAACAGAATGGCTCTGTTCTTTGACTTCCGTCACTCAAATCACCTTCATGAGGTTCTTTCCCATGTTGAGCCTCCGGATCAGGTTGGAACAGCTGGTTAGAATCTTTTACTTTTGTGTGAATTTTTACTAATTATAAGTAACTTCTATATGAGCTTCATCTGTAGCTGCGTCCCATCAAAAAGAAACATCAACAACTACAAACGAGGAATTATTTCAAGGCATCCACGAGCTCAGCAAAACTCTTACAAGAAATCAGTTTTAATTGATCAGGTGAACATTAAAACTAAGTTGTACACGATTTGTTTTTTACCTTTCTAGATGCCTGTACGTCAGAAGATCTTTTAGTTTGAGTAATAGTATTCATGCTGTTTAGAGTGAGAGGAGAAATATGCTGCTTCACAGACATAACTGTCCTTAAGGTGGAACCATTTTTTGCCATAAACTTTGAGCAATATTAGATTATTTAGTAACATTAACTTACTGTATTTAACAGGTCTTATGTCGTATTGTCTGAAAGAACAATCAGCTAGTCCACAGTTAATGTAGTAGTTAGTTTGTGTTAATATTTCTAACATGATCTCGCTGTATGTAAGATCAGAAATCCTTTTCATTCCCAAAGTATCAGAAAACACTACGACCTTTGTTTTCTCTGCTTTTCATCCTCAAGCTGGAAGAAAAAGAACTACGGTAGAGAGAAGAGTCTCAAATCATAGCTGAACCGCAGTCTCTACGGATGATGAAGTGAAGTAAGCGAAGAGGTTGTCTGGGTATTAATTTTGCTCTAGGTGTAAGTGATGAACTTAACTTGTGGTTTGGTGATAGAGTATAAGTTGTGGGAGGGGAGCTCTGATGAGTCTGTATCCAGCACGAGTGTCTCAATGTTCTCATATCTTGTCCCGAGTGCCTGTCGCTGAAACATGTTTTAGCTCACGAGTAATGGTAGCGACTGTGCTGTTAATGGATGATGGAACTGTTGGTGCGGTCCAGTAGCGCGCATGTGTATCGTCGTGGGTGGGCGCATGATCAGTAGTTAGTTAGTGATCTGGCAGCAAGGGCGGGGAGACGCCAAGATGACTTACGTTATGGCAGGGTGGTGGCCTCAAAAGTCGGTTTAGTGTCTGTACTGTAGGCGCTCGGTCTCCCTAGAAAAGCGTTGACTTGTGAATGTGTGCCTACAAATTCGTGTTTTAAGTGGCCGGTACGCGTGGCGTGAGATGTGAAGTATTGACGCACGCCACAAGACTGACTAAGAGTTGCATCCATCTTGTTGTGGTGTTGTTGTAAATGAGATACTGACTGCGAACTGCCTGCGGCTCTAGATATTAAATTCTTGAAGGTGTCGCTGTGTGGAAATGTTTACTCAGAGTGCACTGATTGTCCACCAACTGTCATATAGGAGACAAGTTGCTGGCTGGGGTCATCGCCTGTCGTTACTTGCGGTTCAGCTGTCATGCAGCAAAAAAATACCCTAGTTCAGTTAAGAAAGAATCACGAAAAATCGCCCCGCGATACAGAACGAGTTAGTGTCTCCCACTTGTTGCTACAACGAGAAACCCCCTGTCCAGTACTCTAGAGTGATGGAAACGCCTTCTCTGTCGAGCCTACTCCTCACATAAAGGTTCCGCAAGGTCCTGCCACTCTACTTGGTTTTGAGTGCCCGGGTAACCTGGCAGCTACCAGCCACAGCCCCTGTATTTTTATTGGGTGTGTGACAGAGGGTGACCACCGTGACATAATGATGAAGGAAAAGGATGTGGAAACGGGACATCCACCCAAACCATTCCCAGCGCAACGCTGAGAGGCATGATATTAAACCCCTTAACGTTCTTCCAATATGAGCTAGAGCTGACGTATGCATGGAGACACAGATACAGCCAAAAACCTTTAGACTTCTGTGAGATTTTGTTTTGCTTCAAAAAAAAAAAAAAACAAAAGATATATCTATAATATACTAAACTTATGTCATCAAATATGAAAAATAGCTTCTTTAAGATATGCAAACCCATTGGGTCAATATGTCTGAATTGTGTTAGTCAGAAATATTCTTAATCATTTTCTGCTTGAATGGGAAGTTCATCATAAATTTAAAAAAAAAATAATTTCACTGGAGTCCTTTTTACATTTCATGTCAAGAGTCTACTAAAGATTAATACACATTATGATCACCAGCACCCCAAACTATTTCCAAAATGACCATACGAATCAACACCTCTCGGAAAGAGTTTCTATAACACCTATTATTATAACCTTCATAGGATTTATTCCTGAGTGCTTTGTCTTAGTGTGTACCTAATACATTGAAATTAGTGATGTATTAGTCTGTGTTTTTTTCATTGGTGACCAAAGTGCCCAATGCACAATTATTCCTATTTTAGCCACTACCAAAAAGAAAAAAGGTTTTTTAAAAACATTAAGGTAATAATTAAATATTTACCACAAGCCAATATGTTGGCGTATAACTGTCACTGTTTTGGTCCATAGATTTAACTTTTTTTTTTTAATCATACCAGGTCTTTGATCACATACATGTGAGAAGGAGAGAGTAACATTATTAAAATCGACCCCTGGGATGTTTTCCTTCGGTTCTGTCTTTTTAGATAGTAACTAAAAGGTAAAACGAAAACATTAGTTAGTGCTTGGGAATATTAGCCCTTTTACAGACACTTCAAAGAAATCTATCACTCTTGCAGACAATATTGAAATGTTAAAAAAAGAGCAGACATAATAAAAGTACTCACAACAACAGCTTAATGTTGAATTTTGAGGTGGCTGAAGAAGTGGAAATCACAGGTGTAGCACTCCACTGTCAGATATCTTTGTTATTTCTGATTGATTTATGGAGCGTTGCCGTGTCCATTCATCTTTGCAACTGAATACTCGACCGTTGAACGCTTTACTCGACCTGTAGACCTACGTAGTTGTTTGTAATGACGCCTGAGGTCATACAGGAACCCCTCCTTCAACCATCTCTTTCTGAGGAACTTTCCTCAGTCAACCGCTCTACTCAATTGTCCTCCTTGGTGCTGAGAGAAACATGGCAACACCACATCACTGTCTTCTTCCCTTTGTGACTTTTGATGGCTGCGGGGTGAAGATAAACTTATGCATTAATCAGAATGTTTAGATTCATAGTAATTAATAAGGCTCAATATTACACAGATTGTAATGTACGTAAAGCGTCGCGGTAACCATAGCACATCACTGGAGTGCCAATAATATGACATTAAATCAAACCCTTGAGTGTATATTATTACCACAACTGTTACAAAACAAATAACAGAGTCATCAATGTTTTATATTGTGGCCCTGAAGGTCAAAATAAATAAATGTCATTAATTTGGCTGTATTTGGTAATAAACTGTTGAAGTCGGATCGCTGTGTTTTGGTATGTTAGCGTTATGGTGGTCACATCTCGTCCGTGTCAAGTTTTTCTTGTTTAGTTGGTTCATGTTTTCTGTTGTTGTCCCATTTTCCTGTTTATCATGTTAGGCTTTTCTCCCTAGTCCCTGTCTGGTGTGTTACTTCCTGCCTGTGCTGTCCTGTAGGTGTGGTAGAAATCCGTGGGTGGCGCCTGCCTCCAGCCACATATTTGCCGCATTTAGTTTTTCAGGATAGCTTTCAGATTGTTGATCCTGAGTTAGACTGTGGAGTGGGCTGGGCCTGCAATCAGCTGCAGTGGAGACAGGTGTGTGGATAGAGCAGGAGAGCCGTGCGCCAGCTGAGTGATGTCTCAGCTGTTGGTTGGAATATTCAGCTCTCCCTTTATATGCAGTCGGTGCTGACCTTCAGTTGCTGCCACGCACCACAGATTGGGCAGTACCCAGCATAGCACACACAACTGTTTGGATCATTTACAGGTATTCTTCTAAAATGTGTGAGGATATTCCCTTTCTGCATTGAGTACTTTACTTTGTATTTTAACTATACCTTTTCCGGATGATAATACAGACTTTTAATAATGTCACATTTGTCGATGCAGACATTATTGTCACGAGTTTATTTTTACATGTCGTATTAGTACTTCTACTGAAGTAACAGGATTTGATGGCTGCGTCCTCTCCGCGATCTTATTACTGTATGTAGACAATGCTGCAAAGCCAGCACCCGCGCGTCATATCATTAAAGGGTGATAGAATGATTATATAGGTATTTTACACTGTTCCTTAAGGATCTCCTAATCGGGTAGGTAACATTGGTTGGCTGAAATTGCTCCGAATGCTATTTTATTAGGCCCTAATACCCTGTGATATGGCTCTATTGGAACAAGAGCGTTTCTTCCAATATGGTATACGCAGAATATTTAGCTGAGCTGCGCGCTGATTGGCTTGAGCGTAACCACATAGAAACACTATTGGAGACGAGACAGCAGTCTCCTATTTCCGACACTGCAAGTATACTTGTTTGTCTACTATTTTGTTATCAATTCATCTCTTCAGAGACTTTTACAGCGACGAATCACCTATATACAGCTCAAATCTGGGCGTTGTCTAATACGAAAATTAATGGCCTAATTGCAAATTTGGTAAGACGTGTCGGAATTAGCGAGGAGCTCCACACAGTCCCTGACGAGTGATAAGCTGGCAACCTCCTACGCGGCAGTGACAGTCACGTGTTCCCTGGGTACTGGACTACTGGAATGCTTGGAGCTCGTCAGCGGCTGCCCACCGCGGCAGAACTAGAGTAGCTATTTTAGCGGGCCCGAGCGCGACAGCGCGAAGCCCTCTGGAACTGAAGACGTATTAGGGCACCGAGACGTGTGGGATAGGTGTCATTGAGTCAGCAGAGTTCCTTCTTCATTGGTGATGTTTGGGCCCGCCCGCCCCCTATGTTGAAGCACGACCCTTTCATAAATGCTGACCCATCTACAGTTAGAGTCTGTGTGAGGTGGTCTCATGAACTCCGAAGAGAGTTCCTTTGTCATGGTGACAATTTGCAGTGTCTGAGTGCCGTGCGGAAATGCACGGTCGCAGGCGCTACTGCGTTTATTGAGACTCAACGAAACTGGGTACACATATGGTAGCGACTGTCAAGACGTATAAAAAACGTCATAGAGACCTCCCTAAACCGTAATTTAACGAACTCCTCCTAGAGATTTCATCCGATCAACTTCAAACAATTTGTCGGTGCCATCTTAGATGTACAGATGGAAAGGTAGTAATGAAAAACCTTTTCGTCAGAGGCATGGCCGTGTGGGGAGGCCATTTGTGCGTTCCACCGAAACATGAAGCGGTGTAACTTCAGTGTACACTTGTCTCTTGGCTCAAAACTTTTCATGATTCATAGTACATAAGCCTAAAGGGTGACGCGTTTACCACGACGGCCGACAAGAATAAAAAGTTGTAGCCGAGGGCCGGGAACGCTCACTAAACGAATAGTGAACTCTCGGGGTGAGACGTTTGACGGAGTCGTGTCGTTTGGAGTCTGTCTCGCGTTGTATGCCTCTAGTTGGCTTGGTTCCTATACTTTTAACGAACTCCTCCGAGAATTTCATCCGAGGACTTCAAATTTGGTTTTTACCATCTCAACACCTTAAGATGAAAGTTATATTAAGAACACACTTCGTCAACAGTGTGGGCGTGGCGTGGCGGCCATTTTGAGTGTTAGCGTGAACAATAGAAATTGTGTAACTGTGTGTACATCGTCGTATCTGCGCCGAAATTCTCACGATTTACAAGGGTCCAGGGTGAGTCATATCTATACAGGCCACTATTACTTATTATAGCGACGCTGGACAACAAGAAAGCGATCGTATATGACAAACATCATCGATTTACATGAAACTTAGATTGTGGTCTACAGTGTGGCTACTGAACGGCCCCTATATATAACCACCCACTTACTCATCGCACGCCCCTTTCCATAACATTTCAACCGTTAGTAGAGTCTTATGTGATTGGTATCAAATGTGACTCAGCAGAGCCTTTCCTTTTTATGGTCAGTTTGACCTGACCCCTATATGTTGCCCGCGTTCACAGCTGAATGACACTGTATGCTCGATCATTATCTATGACGCGTCTTTTGTGAGGTATCATGACTCCTTACCTTGTCATTGGTGACATGTGCGGTGTCTGAGGGCAAATGTCTGGTCGCACGGAGCTACGCGTTTATCGTAGACTCACGGTCACAAGAGCGCGTCCGCCAGTAACCCAACGTCCGCGCGGCGCAAAGCGGCCTGTCCATCGCTGACTTGCAGCTTTAATTACGTTTGAATTTCGTCAACGCCACTATCTAAAAACAAACAAGAGAGGGGGGTGGAGGGGGATAAGAACGATCACCTTAAAAACTCCCTCGGGGGAAAAAAAACGAGGGCATCCTCGGGCCTCTCCGCGCCTCCCTACCCTAGGACATCTAAAAATCGCACAAAGGGGGGCGAGGGGGGGAAGAGGTGAGGCGCAGCGGGGGGGGGAAGAAGCAAAGAAAAAAGGGAAACAATCATCCTAAATCCCTTACAAAAAACCCATAACAAATAATCCTAAAATCCCCCCCTAAGTCTCATATTCTCCCCTACATCCTAAAAAAAACTCCTAATCCCTCGAATCATCCTAATCCATCCCTATCTCCTACCCGTAACCAAATATCCCCCGCAATAACAAAAAAAACTCTAATCTCTATCATATCCTAATCACTAATAAAAATCCCTATCTCCCCTCACCTACAAAAATCCCTCAAAATCCCCTAACAGCTCATATGGATAATCTCCCTCTAAAATCCTAAAATCCAAAAAACATCATCCTTCTAACATCTAACACTATCCCCACTAAAAAATCTAAAAAAAAAATCTAAAGCTTTATCTCCCCGTACTCCCCCTCCCTAAATCGTCTAAACAAAGAAATCTCGCATCGCCTAAAATCCACCTAAAAGCTTCACCTCCTCCCACCCATTCTAAAAACAGCTAAACCCACTCCAATAATCTAATAAAAAAATCGCTAAAAAAAACCTCCTAAAACTCCCTAAGAAAACTAAACGTAAATCTCCCATCCTCCCAACTCCTCCCTCCCCCTCAAATCTCCTACTTCGCACCTCTAAAAAAAAAAAACACAAAACGATATAATCTCACCAAAAATCCCTCTCTCTCTCCCCTTCATCCTAAAAACTCCTAAAAAACATAAAACCATCCAGATACTCCCAGGTCTTATAAAGCTAACAATGTGTCCATTTGCAATTTAATGATATTTGTGAACGTAGGGGTTTCGTTGCTGCGACTGTCCCTTCAATCATATGTGTACAGATCGCAGCTAGTTAGCTTCATTTTCACATCTGGTCAGTTTAGTGTCCCAAATCCCCCATACGATCTCCTTAATTATCAACCTGCTAAACCACCTGTGCTGTTTAACAGGTAGTTATAGTAATTAATGTGCGCGTGACAAGTTTGCCGCTCAAAAGTCATTTTGTTGCAAATGTGCATTATTTACAAGAGGGCACTAATACACACAGTTACTACAATTGACAGTGTAGCCTAAAGAAATCATGATAGACCTACTTGTCTAACACCCCCCCCTCAAAACCCGTTTTATAACGGCGCTTTTCCGGCCGCACCCTGACCCAGTCCCGACCGGCTCTGGTCACCCAGACCCGGTCGAGGGAGTTCAGTCATAATCCCGACGATGGTAGCTTCATGGGAACTTTGGGACACTCAGTTTTTGGGAAATAATAAACTAACCTGTCTCAAATAAGACCCTCATCATTTGGGACACTCAGTTTTTGGAAAATAATTTGGGACACTAAACTGCACGAATACCTCAGTTTTCTTACCGTTTAGTTGAGCAGACGTGATTCCAGAGCGAGTCAGGAGGCAGAGACACAGAAGAGGAAGAAGCTCCATCTCTGTCGATGTCTCCTAAAGATCAAACATCACTTTAACATCACAACGTCTCTTATAACGGAGATGGAGACACTCCTAACCTACAGCCATGATCCTAACGGTGATTGGCTGATCAGAAACACTTTCGGGTTCGAGGATTACCCAAGCTGCAACAACAAACACACTTCCTGCACAAATCCTTCACAATAAATGCATCATCCTCACATAACTATGATCATGCATTCTGCACAAGAGCTGCTCATAATGTGTGCAATCTGCAAAAGCTCTTTATCTTCACGCTAACATTAAAGCTCACTGTTAATGCGCAGACGTCTATACTTCTTCTCCTGACCACTTTATCAGCAGAAGTAAAACCTTTTCCGGTGCAATTTCTTCAGAATAAGAGTTAATTAACTAAATGTTGCACAGAAAAGAAGTTACTGTGAACAAAATACAGCCGTACTAGATCAACAACCAGGTAAAGTGTGATCAATACTTTCTGATAATTTAACTGTGGAGTAAAGTCTGGCTAGACAACAGATGCATTATGGGATAGGAGGGGAAAAAAACCTGCTGTGGGTTGTTTGCATTTCTTTAAACCAATCACAATCGTCTCCGAGCGCTAAGCTCCGGATATGTACAGTAACGTGTACAGTAACGTGTACAGTAACGTGTACAGTAACGTGTACAGTAACGTGAGCTATTTAAATTAGCTGATACATGGTTAAACCTCATTTTCTCTTACTTGACATTTTCTGCGTGCTTCCCAAAGCGAAGGGACTTTAATAAAGGCAACACGCAGAGAGAGGAAGGTGAGGGACCAGATGTCATGCGATTATCCTGGAAATGTACTTCCTTTGATCCAGACTAGTGAAAGGGTTAAAAACATGGGAAGGTACCAGCAGCAGACGTAACATAGTCTTCTTTTTCAATTTCTCTGTTTGCTAATTTCCCCAAACTTTTGGCTCACCCATCCTTTGAAATCCTCAGGCCCGTTTCACACTGGCTGCGTTGTGTGAGCGTGTCAGCTGCGTGGCGTGTCTGTTTTTATTTCGGGCTCCCATGTCAACAGGTCAGAGCTTTCACACTGCCTGCTTGATACACACGTCTCAGAAAACGCATGCATGCTAGAAATAGAACCGACGGCTATTTTTCACACAACACGCCAGCGTGTTGGAAGCGTTTCCAGGCAAAATAGAATAGGAAAAGATGTTTATATGTCATTTTGACACAAATACATTTAATAAATGACAGTTTGATGTTTGAAAGTCTCTAGGTTTTGACATAAATGCAGATATAAATGTAATTTAAAAAAACATAATCATTAATTATCGATTTTCAAATATTGCATCTGTCAATACAGAACAAAATATTCTGTAGCCTATTTTGCCGTCAATGCTGCCGACGTTGTCTTTGCTGTAATCACATCAGTATATATTTATGTTTACCATGAAGTATACTACTGCTTGAGTGCATTTTATCAATGGGAAACATACATGTGTACAGACAAGGCTAGCAGCAGCAGCGCTGCATCAGACACGTTTCTGGTGTGAAAAGACAGAAAACGCCACGCAGCCGCCACACAACAGAAACGCCACGCAGCCGCCATGCAGGCAGTGTGAAACGGTCCTATGAGGTTTGTATCGATGACAAACTCCTGCAGCTGAATCTGACATGAGGTAGTTAATATCTTTTAAAGAATCATTAGTGTATAGTCAGACTGAAATGATGTGGGAAGAAACACCACTGAGGTTTGAAGCGAATGTTGGGAATACACACATTTTAATGACAAATGTTTTGTAGGAATAAAGTTGAGATGATGGCAAAGAAAGTGGAATTTGAAAGTGTTACAGTCACTCTGTATTATTAAGTAATGTTCCTCCACAGATTTTGTGACACTCACGTGTGCAGGACGTCAGAGCAAGTCGTGATCAAGTCGGACGCAAATCTAACCGGCATGCATTGGGCGGCGATCGCTGGTGATCGATTCTGTGCAGACCTGGATTATCTCGAACTCCGGTCCAGTTCGGTTACTGCTCTGTCGGATGTGGGTCTCTCAAACTTAAAGGAAGATGATCATTAATGCTTAGCCTATAATAACTCCCTCTTAACTTTCCTTGACAAGTTAAGAGAAAGCTCAGTTTCTAAAAGTCTCTGTGTTCAGATCTCAGTACTTTTGTAGCTGCTTTCTGAACCTCTGTGGTTTACAGTTTAGTTTCACTTCTTTTTTCCTTTTTTTCAATACAGAAGTTGCATTGTTGACACTGTATGACAATCTATATAAGCATATAAAGAGAAATTCCTATTTTATCTGCTTTTATATATTTAACTGTTTTAATTGCTCTTCAATGTTTCATTTCTTATACTGCACTGTAACTTTTATTCTCGTATTTTATCTGTTTTAAATTTTTTTAATCTGTTTTCATGTAAAGTACTTTGAATTGCCCTGTTGCTGAAATGTGCTATACAAATAAAACTGCCTTGCCTTTTTGTACTTTCACACATCAGCCTCATTGTGCTAAATACTGCACCATCAAGTTCAGCTGCAGTACTACTGGCCTGTTTCAGACACTGATCCAACCGTGAGAAGGTAGAGCAATGATGTGATGCAGACAGAACACTATTTCCAAGAATATCTTCTTTATTTAAAACCGGATTGGTTTGGACTCTTGTATCACTAATGATGAAAAAAGGATATTTTCACACTTCACACGTTTGTGTTTGTGTGCATGTGGGCATGTGTGCATGTGGGCATGTGGGCAGGCCTAGGCTGCATCCTGTTGTGAGAAGTTGGGCTTCTTCTTCTGTTTTTTTGTTGGCCTACCTACCTACATACCACAATACACCACTCAGTGAAGCCAGCACTGTGTGAATAGCGACATGTACGTATAGTATTCAGATCATTGTCAAACTTTTTTTATTAACAGACACAAGCACTGCAGCTGTTCTTTGTTTCTGTCCAGGAAGTGAAAGTCATAGTTCTTCCACCAGCTCCACTCTGAAGTTCATACAATCACATTATTGGAAACAAGTGTTTCCCACAAAATTAGATTATATTTGGGGTGGTAGCTTACCCAGGGTGTTGGGGGGGGTGGACGCGCGGAAAGATGTGTGCAGACTTCTTATATTAATTGTACTGCAAATATTTTTATACAAAATTCTGCATGTAACAAATCTAAATTTTAAATTGAATGGTATAATGCCGTAAGGGAAGGGGGCTTTTATATCTGACAACAAAGTCCAGTTCATCTGATTAGTATGAACAGGACACAACCGTATCTTTTTCCCAAGGGGCATGTTTTGCTCCTCAGTTGAAAAATGTAGGAGTGACTTACATAAAGTAACTGCTATTACTGTTTTAATTGTAACTGTATTACAATAATACAATAGTGTTATGAATACAAAACATGAAGTGTAATGTCTTCCATTTTGAAATATTGATACATAAATTGTCCGTGGTTTAGAGTAACAGACTGCCCCTACAGTTCGGCAGGCATGTGAACCGCAGATTGTTGCAAATGGAACCATCATAGTGTGAAATACAGTTTAACTGCTGCTGTTACATGAACGGGCCTCAGCAGAGAGGCGGAGCGAGACCACGTCTCTGCATATTCAGAGAGTCAGGTCAATGCCGCTAAAGCACTCAACACTTTGACTTTCATGCCTAGGCTACTCCCATATGGCTCGCAGGGGTGTCGGACTGGGGGGAAAAAGGGGACTGAGTACCCAGGGCCCTCATGTGAGGGGGGCCCAAAAAGATGCTAGAATGAGTAGCTGTGGATGCGGGGAGGGGCCCATAGAAAATGCCTTTCTACAGGGGCCAGAATTTTGTGCTACACCAATGATGGCTCGCATCAGGTGTTAAAATGTAACGCAACATACGAGACGTTTTTATTTTTAAAGATTATGAAACTGTCTCAATTTAATACGCAAACCAACAGCAGTCGGAGCTCCGGTGGATGGAGAGCTCTGCGTCACTCAGCAGCGGTTTCTCGCTGCGCCGTTGGTCCCCAGAGCAGCATGGTCACCAGAAGAGTCCGGTATACAGTCAGACTCTGCAAACGCTGGCATCTGAAAATCAGACGGTTTGGCGCTCATGATATTCCTCTGGTGCCGGCTAAAACCTCTTTAAGGGGCGCCAAAACTTCCTCTATGCAGTATAAACCCTTAATAAATACCGGTAATAACTTCATAATACTAACCATTAAACTCTGGATCGACTCCAGCCGTCTTCTCTGCGGGGGAAAAGATCAATGTCAGAAAAAGCAACTTCTTCTTCTTAGTGTTAATGTGTTAAAAAGAGCAGAGAGCGGAAGGTGAGGGACCGGATGTCAGGCGATTATCCTGGAAATGGACTTCCTTTGATCCAGACTAGTGAAAGGGTTAAACACATGGGAAGGTACCAGCAGCAGACGTAACATAGTCTTCTTTTTCAATTTCTCTGCTTGCTAATTTCCCCAAACCTTTGGCTACCTTTATACCCATCCTTTGTAATCCTAAGAGTATTATGTGTACTTCTACCTGAGATCTTCTCTAATGGTTGAAAGTGTTAAATTATTATGTAATGTTCTTCCACGGATTTTTCCAGATGCACGTACGTTAACTTCCAGCTACTTGAGTAAATGTATATTTAGATACATATAGAGGGAGTGATTAAAAGTTTCCCAAAAGTCATTCAAGTTATCAGAAGATCAAAGAGTTAAACAACATTATGACGGTCAATGTTGAGCAGCCAAGAAACATGTTGTAGTATCAGAAGTATGTTTGTAGTTTGTTTCTTTTATCAAAGATTGAACACACAGAAACATCCACAACAGTCACAACATACAGTTTGACATATTTCATGTTTTATTCAAACATTTGGATAGAAGATGAAGCGCTGATTGAAATGACATCATACCCTGCAAGTGCATCAGATAAAACATAAAAACCTACATGTATATAGTTCAGTGTGTAACTGTACCTGACAAACTCTGGCTTAGCACCTTCAGAAATAAAAAGAAGCAGAAGATGCATGTCACAAATAATTTCACAACATATCATATGACACAAATATCAAAGTAAAAAAATAAGTCACATTATATTTCACATTGGCTAAAAAAAGTAATTCAACAATTAATGCTAAAGGTCTCTTCAGCAAAGCCATCTACCTGTCTCTTAGACCCCATCCCAACGAGGCTACTTAAAGAAGCATTAACCGTGGTTAACACTTCATTACTAGATATGATCAATATGTCTTTATTAACAGGTTATGAACCGCAGTCATTTAAAGTAGCTGTGATAAAACCTCTTCTGAAAAAACCCACCCTCGATCCTGAGGTTTTAGCCAACTATAGACCTATATCTAAACACTCAATTAACTTTCACTGTTATGCGGATGACACCCAATTATACTTATCAATCAAGCCAGACGAAACCAGCCAGTTAGCTAAACTTCAAGTATGCATTAAAGATATCAAATCATGGATGACCTACAATTTCCTGATGTTAAACTCAAACAAAACTGAAGTTATTGTGCTGGGCCTTAAACACCTCCGAACATCATTATCCCAAAATATAATTACTCTGGATGGTATTGCCCTGGCCTCCAGCACTACTGTCAGAAATCTAGGAGTTATTTTTGATCAGGATATATCCTTTAACGCCCACTTAAAACAAACCTCTAGAACAGCCTTTTTGCACCTTCGTAACATTGCCAAAATTAGGAATATCTTGTCTCAAAACGATGCTGAAAAACTAGTCCATGCATTCGTTACTTCCAGGCTGGACTACTGTAATTCCCTATTATCAGGATGCTCAAACAACTCTTAAGACTCTCCAGCTGATCCAGAATGCTGCAGTGTGTGTTCTGACAAGAACTAAGAAAAGAGATCATAGTTATCCTGTATTAGCTTCTCTGCATTGGCTTCCTGTAAAATCCAGGATTGAATTTAAAATCCTTCTCCTGTCTTACAAAGCTCTAAATGGTCAAGCACCATCATATCTTGAAGAGCTCATAGTACCTTATTGTCCCACTAGAGCACTGCGCTCCCAGAATGCAGAGTTACTTGTGGTTCCTAGAGTCTCTAAAAGTAGAACGGGAGCCAGAACATTTAGCTATCAGGCTCCTCTCCTGTGGAACCAGCTCCCAGTCTGGGTTCGGGAGGCAGACACCGTCACCACCTTTAAGAGTAAAACCTTAAAACTCTCCTCTTCGAGGAGAAGGGGAAAGGGGAGCGGGGGACAGTTGACCTCTGGGTCGAACGGGTTGCTGGGCATAGGCGCCGATACCGTTGGTGCTCCGCAAATACTGAGCACCCACGAAGCTGATCGCGGTTATGTGTCAGTTAAACTTGTCATCTCAATCCTATCCTGAGTTGAAAGAGCCTTGCCTACTTTACGGCTTTATTATCGAGTTGATAGGCGTGTGTGTTTGTGTCAGCCGTCTGAAATGTAAACATTTTTTGACTACTTTTTTTTTTTAAAGGGCGTGCACCCGTGAGCATTCAATAGGGGAGCAGGTTTCATACAATAACATCATTGATGATTTTGCATCAAGGAAGGCCAGAAAGATCAGGTTTTAGTTTTAGTTTGTGTTTTCTGTTCTTAGTGCTATAGTGTAACAGTTAGATTCTCTTTAGTGTGTTTTCACATTTGTGTGATGAGGGTTAGGGTTAGCTCGAAGGGGGTCTCGCCTTGGGTGTAATTCAATGTAGAACCGGCCCTGTATATACATCTTACTCTGTAAACAAAAACCTCGGTAACAATCTGCTTATCCTTTTAATTTCCTGAAATGCTTCCTAAAACTAGTCCCTTCTTAATTTTGAAAAGGTAGTCTCAGTAAAGGCTACAAAGGTTAGGATGGCTACGAGCTGTAACCACGGTGATTGATATGAGGATCATCTTCTGAATATAATTATTAATATGTTAGGCCTACCATAAATTGTTGTTTCAAAAAAGTAATTTATTTAAAACAATTAATAATGCAGTGTGATTTTAAATCAAACTAAGTCCCACACATAAATATGCTCATGTTTTTTTTTTTCCTTTAGTCTTTGCTATTAACATTCATCAACCACAAAATTAGAAAATTGCGTTTTTAAATAATGATCCATGGAAAATAAAATAAAAAATGCTTCTCTTTGTATATAGTTTACATACATTATACAACATTAGCCTACAAGTCAAAACAAATGCCCATTAGTCAAACAAGCCATTAGGCTGTAGTTCTAAACACTCAACTGTAGGTTGTTGATATAGTATATATAAGGCAAATCAAAGTGCTTAGCATAAAACACTATTTTTTCATTATTGGTATTTATATTGTGTAAATTCTCACGTGCAACATTCTTTCACAGATGAGGAGTGGTAATTACTACGTCACTTCCGGAGTCTTCAGCTGATTTTATATGATATATATATATATATATTTTAAATTTATTACAGGGACAGTGCATATTAATAAACATTTCTGTCAATATGCCAGAGTTAGCCAGAAGGCTATTTTTCATCTGCAGTCCCTAGACAGATGGTAAAAGTCACCCTAAAAGAAAGTAAAATTACATAACAATATAACAATTACAATACATTTAGTAAAAAGTACTGTAGTACAGTCAGACAAACATCAGACAAAGACATGAACACATGCACACATGCACACACACAAGGCAAGAAGCCAGCAGGGGGCAGCGAGAGCAGGTCTAGAAGTTATTGGTAATGTTGACAGCTCTGATTATCAATGAGCCATTTCTTTAACTGGATCTTAAATGTACTATATATGTTTAGATTTCTGATGGTTATGGGCAGTTTGGCCAAATACACTTTTCCTAGATGGAATGACTCCCCTCGCTGCACCTCTGGTTCTGCTGTGATCAGCTGTTCGGATGTTGACAAACTGGTGGAGAGGAGGGGATGATAAACCGTGAATAATTTTATAGACAAGACGTGAATTTGAATATTTGACCATGTTTTCTCAGTTGAGCAATCTGCATTTTTGTAATATTGGACAACGATGAAAAATATTTGGTTTCTTGTCCAGGATTTTAACAGTTTGTTTGTAAAGTGATTGCAGAGGTTTCACAGATGTAACACTAGCTTGTGACCAAATGAGTAAACAGTAAGTAATATGAGAAGATCATAGAGTGCATGTACATTTTTGCTGCCTGTGTGGACATTTGATGGCGAATGTATCTAAAGTTACTGAGGTTGAATTTGATTCGATTACAGACCCTTTTTACATGTGATGTAAATGACAACTTTGAATACATTAAAACCCCCAGATATTTGTATTCTGACACGATCTGCAGCCTTTCCCCTAACAATAAAACATCCGGCTCAACACTGAAGTTTCTGTGGGACTTGGCGAAGAACATTGTTACTGTTTTTGATGTGTTCAACTGCAGGCAGGATTGTTTCAGCCAAGCTGTAATATTAACCATGTAGTTAGTGAGCTTCTCAGCCACCTGAGAGATATTACTACCATGAACATAGGTTACGGTTTCATCAGCATACATCTGCACAGAAACATAAGAACAGATGGACAGAAGGTCATTTATATAAAGTGAGAACAACAAAGGTCCTAAATTTGATCCTTGAGGAAGACCGGTGGACAGACTGAGGGCTGCTGATTTAAATGACTGGACTCTGACATGTTGGGAGCGGTCAGTGAGGTAAGACTCAATTCATTTAAGCGCATCTGAGGAGAACTTGAAACTGCGTAATTTTGTCAGCAAGTTTTATGATTGACAGTGTCTAAGGCTTTCTTGAGATCCAGGAACACGGCACCAACAACCCCTCCTCGGTCCAACAGAGCTCTGATGTTTACAGTAAAGAAGCAGGTCGCAGTCTCGGTGGAGTAATTTGCTCTAAAGCCAAACCGCATAGGGTGAAGAGCATAGAGTGTGGTATTTAGATGGTTAATAATTTGTTTTGCTATCAGTTTCTCTGCAATCTTAGACACTGTGGGCAATATACTGATGGGTCTGTAGTTTGACATGGAATGAGGGTCTCCAGTTTTGAAAATGGGAGCAACAATAGCTGGTTTCCACATGCTTGGGAACATATTTTGTGAAATGTATTTTCGGAGAAGCCGTCGGCCGTCCGAGGAGCCGTCGGCCTTCATTTGAGCCGACCCGACGTGTTCAGTCGGGAGACAGGGAAGTTGGGACTCGCAGGGAAATGGCGAGCTGATGAGCCATCAAAATCTGACGAAAATCTTTTAAATGGACCTTTGTCAATCTGAAATGAAGACAATGAAGATTCAGAAACTGCATGGCCTATTTCTCGCTTGAAATGTTTTCAGAAACACGTTTTGGTGAACTATTTTAGTACAATATGAGATCGTATTCTAAACAAGCCGCCATGACAGTCTGGCTGTGAATTTCCGGAGAAAAAAGAACCACGTGACGCGTTCGTCCAATCAGCTGCCGGTTTTCATTTTCTGGGAAACAATCGGACTGTTAATGGAAACAATACAGAGCAGCGGCGCCTGCTGCTATGGAGACGTATTACGTTTCGCGCACGTGCAGAGCATACGCTGAAGTCGGCGTCTCTTCGGTTTGTTCTGAGGCACTTTTTGGACCTCGGGGACCCGACAGTCTGACTGGCTTTTCTGCCGACGGTCGGCCGTCTTTTTGGTGTGTCACCACCTTTAGGCACACCCGTCATGCTGTCTACTCAGCATCTTGATATGCCACACTGAGGTGGATGGATTATCTCGGCAAAGGAGAAGTGCTCACTAACAGATTTAGACAGATTTGTGAACAATATTTGAAATAAATAAGCCTTTTGTGTACATAGTATAAATCTTAGATCTTTGAGTTAATCACATGAAAAATGGGGGCAAAAACAAAAGTGTTGCGTTTATAATTTTGTTAAGTATATCTATCTATCTATCTATCTATCTAATAAATAACTTCTGGGATTCCCCGGTTGCCACCGGAAATTCCGCCGTATGTCCTTATTTTCGGCCATATTTCCATTACCTTCTGCTTTCTTTGTGTTGGCGTTCTAACCTCTGGTGGATTTCTGAGGACTATGGTTAACTGCTCCTCAGATCTCTGCAGGGTAAATCCAGACAGCTAGCTAGACTATCTGTCCAATCTGAGTTTTCTGTCGCACCACTAAAACAACTTTTTAACGTAAACATGTTCCACCAAAACAAGTTCCTTCCTGAGGCTATTTTGCAGCAGCACCGGGGCTCCGTGCAGCGCTTAGTGCCGCCCAAGACGATTGTGATAGGTTTAAATAAATACCAGTAAACCAGAGCACTTTTTCTCCCATCCCGGAATGCTGTGTAGACTAGCCAGACCCTCCTCCACCGCGCTGTCAAGGAAGGTCTGGCAAAGCGAGCCTATTAATAATACTGATAACATTTAGAAGTAAGGGTACTCATGGGGACACAAATCAGAAGTGCTGGTAGTCAGTTCTGGTGAAGTACTACTGGCCCGTTTCAGACACTGATCCAACCGTAGAGAAGAAGGTAGAGCAATGATGTGCTGCAGACAGAACACTATTTCCAAGAGTCTCTTCTTTATATAAAACTGGATTTACAGTTACACTGATTACCTAACTTTGGACTCTTGTATCACTAATGATGAAATATGATATTTTCACATTTCGCACACACTTGTTTGTGTGCACATGCATGTGTGTGTTGTGAGAAGTTGGGCCGTTGATGTGCATTTCCAAGAAACTCTTTATAACCGCTGCCTGAAGCTTCCTCTTTTTTTTTTTGGAGCTGATGTAAAAAAACCATACCACAATACCACTCACTGAAGCCAGCACTGTGTGAATAGCGACATGTACGTATAGTATTCAGATCATTGTCAAACTCTTGTCTTTTTCTTATTTGTATTTTTTTATTAACAAGCACTGCAGCTGTTCTTTGTTTCTGTCCAGGAAGTGAAAGTCATAGTAGTAATCTTTCTGCCGTAGAGAAGAGAGACTTCTGTAATTCTTCCACCAGCTCCACTCTGAAGTTCATACACAATCAATCACATTATTAGGTCACAATATGCAGAGAGTAGTTGCTGAGTAGCTGCTGAGTCACTCATTGTCTCTGTAGCCATCTTAATGAGGAAGAAATATATTTTACTTCCTGTATTTATCTGTACTCATTTCTGTCCTCTGATGGTAAATAAAGGCTCATCTTATGTTTTTATCAAGATCATCATTATTATATGAGGAAAGAAATAGATGGACTGGAGTAGGCCCAATAAAGATATATAATGTAAAAAGGTTCAACATGTTATCTGGTGGGCAGTGCAAAGGATTTGCTGTGGACATGGTTCAAGACGATGCCAAAAAACAAGTTTCTTGTTATAAACATTAGTTGATCTTGTTCCCTTAGCAACAAGGAGGACATTACATCAAATGTGTTTGACTGGAAGAAAGATGCTGTGGATGTGTTCTTTTATGCCAATGGCCAGCATTCCAATAATGGCCGAGGTGGTCAAAGTGAGCAGTTCAAAGGTCGAGTCTTTCATTTTGAAGATGAACTGAAACACGGCGACGCCTCCATAATCATCAGAAATACAAAGATATCTGACAGTGGAGAATACACCTGTCATTTTCCGAATCTTCAGCCACGTCAAACATTCAAGATTAAGCTTGATGATGGTGAGTACTTTCATTAAACAGTTAAAGATTTCTGCAAGACAACAATTTTTGTTGATAATACTTTACAAGCACTAACTAACGTTTTGTTTTGCCTTTTAGGTCGTGTTTTAAAAAACAGAAGTCACCCAGACCCATAGTGGGGGGTCTGGGTGTCCTCCCCCAGAGAAGTTTTGAGAATCAACGACTTCATTTCTTGTATTCTGATACACTTTTATGAACCAATTTACAGTGGAAATACCTTTATGTAGTCTATGTGTAGAAGAGAAACACAGATGACAATTCAAAATATATCAAAGATGTAATGGAAAGTATGTTGTTGCGTGTCATTGGGCATTTTTAATTGGGTATATGGAAATCCTGGAGCTTTCTTAGTGATTATATTGCTTATACCTGCGTATCATGTAGACTACACCACTGGATTCTTCCTCATCCTGCTTGGTTTTATCTGTGAATAATTTCAAAAATGCATGTTTGAAGGTGAATTAACTCAAAGCAGTTCTAACTTAGATTAAAAACACATCTGCTTATGTAAAAAAAAAATCTGACTGAAAATTTTAATTTCTACAAATGATTGCGCTGGTTCAACAATCACCAGAGATAAGAGAAAAAATAAGAAGAAACAAGAAATAACAGAACAAACTGCGCAAATGTTTCATAGTGATTTTGAGATCAGTCTGAACTGACACACACACACACACACACACACACACACACACACACACACACTCACATGCACACATTCCTGCCAGCTAAAACTAATGTGTGTACTATATGGTTGATACAAATCACAACATGTAAATAGGAACATGTTGGCGTTATTTTGTCACTTATTCGAAGCAGAAGGCTAGTTGGAACCGGTTACCTCCAGGATCTGTGCTAGGCTAAGCTAGCGCTGGGTGCGTCAGATAGAGTTACAACACGCATGGAGATGAGAAGGGTATGTATGGACTTGTTGGGTACTAGTAGGTGTACAGATTCAATTATTGGCATATTATCAAAGATGTTTATCAATATTAATAACGTTATGAATATGGTTATTAATAACTTTATCAAATCAACAAACAATCAAAACGGGGCACCACCCTGAAACTTCAGGGGCCAATATTGAACTGTGGAATAGTCTCATTTGTCAGTGGAAGGGTGAAATCCGAGCACTGACCTGTGTTTAACCAGCAATTAATACAATAATACACAAATAATCACAAACAACTGCTAATTAAAGTATAGTAGAATTTATTAACTTCAAAATTATCAATGGCCAATCAATAATCCTTTGATCAATTAAAACCAATATACGTTTCTTTTAAGTACAACAAAACAAAGCAAAAACAAAACAGCCTGTGTGTGTGTGTGTGTGTGTGTGTGGGTGTGAGAGAGTGAGTGTGAAAGAGTGGGGGGGTGACGAGGTGTAGTCTAGCCAAAGACTACAAAAATGGCTACTCTTGTGAGCTGCACAAAACTGTTTCACCCCAAGAGGGCGGTATTGATGGCCTAGATCCAAGATTAGCTGTTAGCTCCTTGAAGCTAAGCTATGTGCTACCAACAATAGGCTAGCTGCTAAGCTAACGTGTCTGCACACGTGTGGCTGACCAGAGGGACACACACAGGAGCGCAGAACTGTGGAGCGGTGCGCGCTCTGCAGTTTATGTGACTCGCTGTTTGGCCAGCTGTTCACCTTAGCGCGTGTGTGTAGCTATATGTTCATATATAGCCTACGTGTGTGAGAGGGAGGTAGCAATAACAGTTTTAACAACTTAGCTACAATATCAACACAACATATCAACAATGCACCGTGATCAGAGTGTTCACAGAATAGATTTGACTCAGCGGTCACAATCATAGATTAATAAATCAAAATGTGCAGCAATAGCACTGTATTGATCAGATCACATTAATGGTAACACAAAATAGCAGCAATAGCCAATTACTCATTAATAAAACACACTATTTATCTCTGCCCAGACCGTAAGCCTTCTTACTGTGTGTTCAGTCCGTTTGTTCCTGTCCATGGATTTCCACGAGAGAAAACAGACGGATCCGTGTGCTCGTCAGCTGCACGGACAAACTTTCCCTCCAAAAACAGCAGGAAGGGAACAGTTGACGTTGAGAAGGAAAAGCGGCGTTCTGTGGTCCGCTTTCCTTGTAGAGAAACGGTGTTCTCTTCTGCAGTTTTGAAACACGATGTGTGTTACAGGATCCAGTAGTGTTCTTTCCGAACACCGAGAGATCAATCCACTTTCGCCAGAAAGTGGAAGTTTTCGCACAAGCGCTTGCGCGCTTCCTTCAGCAACGGGATTGCAATGAAAGACCGAGATTTGTGGGTGGATAGGTTATCTATAGGTTAAGACCTCATGCTGTGTTTATGGTCCCAGGAGCCAATGGGAGATCAGAGTTCTCTGAGGAGGTGTGAACTACAAGGTTGTAGTTTTTAGAGTTTTCGGCCAGGTGTGAGGCTCAATCCTCTTTGGCTTGGACTTTCGCATCTGGTGTGAACTCACAAGGCTGGGCTCTTACATACAGGCCAAGATCCTTTGTTTGAAAGACCACATGGTCTCTGAGTCTTTTGTCTCTGAGTCACATGTTGGCTGAAAACCCTTTGCTTGAAAAAGATAATGTTTAACCCACTACTGTTAGGTTCCAACACTTACAAACAGTTACACAATCAACTAGAACTGCAAGACAAAATCAATGAGCCTATACATTGTGATATAACGTAAGCATAAAATAACTGAAAACTAAATAAATGTTTCCAGCAACACAGACATTATCAAAGCCTTTCTTCTATCATTAATGGATGACGTTCTGTTGGCTCTGGAGTTGAACCTGCAGGAAAAAAGACAAAACAATATTAGAGAAATTAAATTAATCTTTCTTGATCATATTCAGGCTGCACAATCACAGTTTTACCACTAACACATCATTTATTTTTGGTGTCTGATCTACACAGATCTGCCCTAAAATGCATTCTTTTCTGTTTGGAAATAAAGTTAATGTTAATACACAAACACAAACCAGAATAGCAGTTGCACTTAGAGACGCCTACTGCTTTGTGTGTGTCGCTGCGTGATTAGAATAGAGTCCTACATCAAATATATTCAATAATTTTAAGAATATAATAAAATGATCTTGAGTACATTATAACATCCTGTCGTATGAATTTAAGCAGTTCCATCTTTTCACTCTCGGCTTCACACACATTCACTGTAAAACTATGCATAAAAGTAAAGTTAACTTTTTGGTTGTTTGTTGTCTTACTTTTGAAAACAAAACCAAAATGTAGATGCATCTCTCAGCAACATCAGGCAGTGTACACACTCAGATTTAATCTACTACAGACTGCTGATATTTCATTAAGAAATGTGAAACTGACACCATCGATGAGTTCAAAGTGTTCATCATGTTTGTTCAGATGCAGCAGTTAGATAACAAGGTGGAGACCAGGCTCCAGTCCTTAAATGAGAGGACATCTTTAACTGGTTCATCAAAGTACTCACCAACAACAACAAGCTTAATGTAGAATATTTGAGGTGGGTTAGTAAATGGAAATCTACAGATGTATTCTCCACTGTCAGCCCTCGTCGTATTTCTGATGGTTATGGAGGCGTTGCCTTGTTTCAGTTTATCTGGAAAATGTGAGACTCGACCTTTGAACTGCTCACTCTGACCTGGACGCTCATCACTGTAAAGATGACCTTTATCATACAGGAACACCTTCTCAAAAGTAAATGAATCAGTGTTTTGAGAAACTTTACGCCAGAGAAACCGTGTTGACGTAAGGTCCTCCTTGGGCCAGAGGGAACAGGGTAAAGTAACATCACTGCCTTCTTCTACTGTGATGACTTTTGGCCCTAAAAGACAAAAACATGTATTAATCAATATGTTTACATGCAGAATCATCAGTTAGTAATTATTAAGGAAGAAAAAATGTAGTCAGAATTATTCCACAAAGGCAGTTTTACAAGTTTTACAAGAAAAATTATTTCTGCATATTTTTGTAAACATCACCAAAGTATTTTAACTGTTTAAGCTTGTTGTGTATTATATAATTAGCATTCCCTACATCAAATCTATTCAATAATCTTAAGAATAGAATAAAATGATCTTGAGTACATTATAACATCCTGTCGTATGAATTTAAGCAGTCCCATCTTTTCACCCTCGGTTTCACACATATGGCTGTGCAACATGGTTTCACGGCAGTTGGTGAAATGGTCACGTTCAGGGACGTCACTAGGATTTAAAGACGGGGTGCTTAGCCCCCAGGGTATTTGTAACTTGCGTTTGCAAAATCTTTGCACTCATATCTTTTGTTACTGTTTTAGAGCTACACTTATGTCAACACCCAGTCAAGAAACCAAGATGTTAACAAGTAAAAAGTGACAGGCATATCCTCTTCTTCCATTTCTACTCTGTTAAACAAAACAGACACATCAAAAGCTGCATGGGGGAATTTACTTAGGCCAGACTTTGCTCCTGATGAGTTCTTCTGTAGGCAATTACTTAAATGATATCTGTCTGCTCATGTAAATGTGTGATAAAGTAATAGCATACTATATCTAATTTCTCTCTCTATAAGATAAGTTGTCCAAAGAATGCTATTTAATTACACTAATTACTGTAACTGTGCTGTGGATTGGTTCAATCAGAATGGCATTTCACTGTATAGTTCTGGCTTGCATAGAGTATAACCCAAGAACCAGAATTTTAAGGCCTACATTTAGGCAACATCTACATAGTTATTTACTTTATCACAGCCAATGAATGCATACAGTTAAGTTGGTCAGAATATAGCTAGCATATATAATAAATAGGGCTGTCAATTGATTACATTTTTTTTAATCTAATTAATTACATACTCTGTGATTAATTAATCGAAATTAATCGCATACATAATTAACGGTGCCTGAACTGATACTTTTTAAGAAAGTAAAAAAAGAAAAGAAAAAAAAGGGTACTAAACAACAGTTGGTGACATTAAAGAACGGCTTTTTTATTGCTAAGGTTATATGGTCAAAATTAAATGATTTAATAATAATGTATAACAATAACTTATTTCAGTAGTAAATTGCTGTTGAACGACAAAAACAACCACCGAGGACATCTACAATAACTTCAAATGCACCATCCAATCAATGATCCAGGCAGCACATTATCGTCTCCCTCCTTCATTTTACAGTCGAATGGTGGCTAGAACGGCTCCGGGTCAAACGTCAATATGGAATGGATTAATCTGCATTTTTTTTTCTCAGATTAATTAATCGAAATGAACGCGTTATTTTGACAGCCCTAATAATAAATATAATGAAATCATATAGTTTAGGCTATGTCTTAGAGCCTTGACCTGTATTGTTAGAAGAAAACAAAACACCCCACGTTTCCTTAGACCTATAAACCACTACTGACCTCAATCAGAATCAACTGCCCTGCCAATCTCCTGCTTCTCTTTCTCTCTGCTAAAATATCTTCCAATATCCATCTGCTCAATGAATTGAAGGATACTGTTGGGTTTTAAAAAGTTAAAAACATTGGTGATTGGCAATATACATGTAGGTTAAAAATGTAACCTATTTTATGTAAACTGCCATGAGACTGACACTGCAGCTGAGTGGAAAAGGATTGCTTCAATACTAACTACACTTAATCAGCATTTGACTGCATCACACCAACCCTAGCTTCTAAAGAATTGATTGAGTCATGTCTGTCAATTTGCATACTCAAAGAGACTCAGGCCACGTCCACACGTACCAAAACGATCTTTTTTTTTACCCGTCTTCCCTGGATTCGTTTCGAGATTTTTTTCGACACGTATCCGGTAAAAAATGACTCAACGCGCTACTTCATATTCCAGGCCTATAGGCGGCGCTGTTTCTGCTACAGAAATTCACCAAAAAACGGAGAAGAAGAGTTAACTTCCCATCATAACATGACTAGCTCATGGATGTATTAAGAGAACGGACTAGCTAGACTAACGTTCTCTTAATACATATACCACTTATTTTGCAATTCTGTCTGCCATCGGACATGATTGCAGCGCGCTAGCTGGCAGAGCTAACGTTAGCTCTGCTAACTAGCTAGCTAACATCGGCAGTCAAACAAACATCAATGATCCAATGTCTTTTTGATAATCTCCACGTTTTTCTTGCAGTAGCTTTTCTACAATAAGCCGTGGTAAAAATTACTATAATCCGTTCAATCCGTCTGTTGATAAGCAGACATATAGCTAGCTATCTTCCACTTTATAAACAGCTAGCTAACCATAGCAGCTAACATTAACGTTACGTCACTGCTGTAGCGGTCAGCTACTTTAGCGATGTTTAACGTTAGCTACATAACGTTAGCAATATATTTTGTGTAGAATCCAGGACCGGCAGAGCAGAGGGAAGTGTCAAGGAGCAGAGACAAACTATTTAGCTAGATGAAGTGAGCTGGTTTGACCATTGAGATTAGATATGCTCGCTTAGCTTCACCTGTGGCGTGCACTAGTGCTGGACTGCAGGTAAGAGGTCGAGGGGTGTGGCGATGACATCATCGATACGATAAAAAGCCGGCTTCACCATCCAGACGAAGCCAAAAGAGAGCCGTCTTCGACCCTGGGACCCGGTTTCAAAAAAGTGCGTTTTCAGGCAGTGCGTTTACTGGATCTGTCTGGACGAGGGGCCCAAACGATGCTAAAAATGTGCGTTTGCACCAAAAAGCGTCTCCGTGTGGATGGCCCCTCCTTGTCCTCACAGGAAAGATAACTTCTCTCCCAGCCTGTTGGGAGTCGCCCCTGCTGGGTTGAGACTAGGTTAGGACAATAGAAATGTTTATTAGGGCTTTGACTCCGAACTTCGATATTCAAATATAATTCGAATATTAAAAAAAATATTGATATTCAAACGAATATTAGGCAGCCCTTAATATTTGAATTTCGAACCTGTTATGGGCATTATTTTTTTGTAAATGTGTTTGCTTGTAAACCTTGTTTTCAATTCAGAGTCCGAGGCTTTTTCACACATTTCAAAATGTAACTACACGTCACGGCGATGCACGTCGCTCGGCCACGGCTTGGTAGCGCATTTCCCCCCTGACTCATTTCCTGGTTCTCTTTCTCCATAAACAACGTAAAATCAAGGAGAGGGTTACAGATACTGCTACAGATTTCCCACCGTGGTCAGAAAACACAGGGGAGACGATTTGTTTCTCTCACTATGACTCTAGAGTCGCTACTCGCTCTGAAGCTACCGGTAATCACCGTCACTCTCTCACAACACACACTCCCCACACACACACACACACACACACACACACACACACACACACGGCTCAACGCACACACCAGCGCAAAAGTATGAACATCAGACCACCTACGTAGGCTACGGTGAAATATCCGACCTTCCTGTTGAAAGCATATTGTTTGTGTTTAATCCAGGGTCTGACTTTTAATAAAAAAAAAAAAAAACAGTGGTGGCAGTGTGTTTTTCTTCTGACATCATTGCACGCCTACTGACTGATACACTGCCCTCTGGTGGACAGAACATTTACGAAGTTTGATACCAATATAAGCCTTACTGAAGGCATTTAATGGTCAAAATATTATTGATAAATATTCGAATATTAATATTAATAAACAAACGAACTTCGAACATGATTTTTGGGCAAAAGTCAAAGCCCTAATGTTTATCTCTGTAAGACTGAATAGAATTGATATTCACACGTTACAAACCTTTCATCTTGACCTGGAATAACCTGACAATTCAGAGGTGGGACCTTATCGTGAGAAACATCCAGGGGGCGGCATTTTATCATGAGTCACGAGCAAAATCCTCTGCTCCGCGAAGTAGTTTTCTATTATCTATCATTTCACTATGTGGGGAATTGGCAGATTGGCGCCCCCTGCAGCTGCAGGTGCCCCTGCTTGCTGGAAGTGCTGTGCACAGACTACCATTTCACTGTGGGGAATTGGCAAATTGGCACCCCCATTGCAGCTGCAGGCGCCCTGCTTGCACCCCCTACTTTCACAATGAAATGGACTAGTCCATAAAGGTGTGGGCCCGGCGCGAAAGATAAACACACAGTGACAGGAGAACTCTGAAGTATACACAGAGACAGAGCAAGACGAGTCTAAACCTTTCTTTTATGTCAATGGTCTAAACGCGAAAATCAAACAAAGTTACACAAGCGTCTCAACTAAAAGAAAAAAGCCAAAAGACATGTTTTCGGCAGTAGCAGGACCTTCATCAGCTCCCGTGGCTGATAATAGTAGTCAGTGTCAGTGGCATGCAGAGTGAGGAGGACACTCAGGAGGAGAGAGACAGAGATGAGGGAGTGAGGGTAGAACCTGTGGTAAGCACAACTCCCCTTAAAACACTTTGGCCCTTGATAAAACTGAGCCAAAAACTGAGCCAAAAACTGAGCCAAAAACTGAGTGGTGGACAAAACACTTCAACAATAAAAGACGTAGGCATGCTTTACTGTATGATTGCATTAGTAGCCTATATAAATGTTGAACATCATGCAAACTTTCTTAATGATAATTGTAGCTCTTAAAATTAAAGCACAGGACCTCTTGAAATGATAAAAAAAAAAATATATATATATATATATATATATATATATATATATATATATATATGTATAGAGAGAGAGAGAGAGAGAGAGAGAGAGAGAGAGAGCTTGTAGTATACCGTTTTATTAATTTATTAATCTTGTTAAATTTTTTATTATTGTATATATTGTTGGCACATTTATGTGCATAGTGTATATTTATTTTAAGTACTGATAACCTATACTGTCATATTTTGTGCAGAATTGTGTTCATTGTGGAGATTGTTCACATTAAAAAGTGTGTTTCCTGTTGTAATTGCAATAGTTAAATAACTGGATTCTCTTAAGTGTGTTTTTCAAATGCTCTAATGAAGGATTTGTGCAATTGAGAAATATAATTTCTTATGATGTTGGGGGAGGGGGGGGCTCAAAGGGGGTCTCGCCCTGGGTGTAATTCAATGTAGAACTGCCCCTGGAAACATCTGACCAATATAGGGAGAGATTTGAGGAACCACCCTCAACTTCTAGGGAATATATGGTGAATATACTAAGAAAGATGTTTTTAATGTGACTCCATCAAGGAGAAGCATATATTGCGGTCCACTGCTGGCAGTGTTTTATTGTTGTATTGTTTTTGACATGTCATTCTCATCATTCTGTTTTATTAAGTATTTTGTTTAATCTTCATTGGACCAAGCATGCTCCTTCCTCAGAAATCCAACGAACACGTCTCTTAGATTTTTTCTAACAATACACCGGTACAATAGCTTTAACAGGGACCCTATGACTTTAGTTTTCACTGACAACAACATTCTATGGGGACTGATATTGTTTTAGAATACTATAGAGATAGGCTATATTATCTCATTATCATTGGCATATTATTGTTTTCCATAGTAAACCAAAATATCCCCTTTCCTTTACCTCAAGAAAACGTAACTAAAGTTAAGCAGGTCATTAAAAACAACTTACAATTTCACTCTGTATCACTCACTACATGTAATCAATCCTCCTTCACCATTCATCTGTGTGTATCGGTGTGTGTGCAATTGTGCATGCAGTAGCGAGTTCAGACCAAAGTAGTAGCAACAAGACGAGAGGAATCCTCAAGTTACTTGCAACGCTCTGAAAGCTGTCATCTTGATAGCACATCTACTCTTTGTTCTGTCTAACTTCCGACTTTTCAGCTATTTTGTAGCTGGATATATATCATTTGTTGCGTCTAAATATGAATGGGGATACGCTTAGTGATATTGAGATGCTTGATACAGTTGAATCTTTGATTCTCTGTTTTGTTTTAATGCCGCTTGGCTCTCTTCAGTAGCTAACTCTCTACCTCGCTCGTCCACATACCCGTTACCATGCCCGTGGGCGCTCGTTGAGCCTCTAACACTGCCATTTCGACCAGCTGACTGTTGTAAAATAGAATTAAAACAGACACACTACACACCGACAGACACAGATAAATGGTGAAGGAAGATTGATTCACCGTAGTTAGTGATACAAGGTGCACTGTAAAAAAAAAAAAAATCTAATTATTATTGTTGTTCTTATTATTATTTAGGGGGGCTTAGGAACATTTTAGGGTACCTTCAGCACCCCTAAAATAGGCCTAACGAAGTCCCTGGTCACCTTTTAATCTATTGATTTGTGTACATGGACATGATTATGTCTTTTTTTTCGTGGTGGTCAGCACGAAATGGGAAGCATCAAGAACAGGAAAGGAGCGCGCAAGGCTACGGTTGGGTGAAAAGAAGAACTGATTGGGATCAGAAAAGAAGAACGGTGTTGGGTTTAGGAAAAGAAGAAACGGGAAAGCAAACATCACTTGCGGGAAACCAGACAACGGACGGGGAAAGGAACCGTCAGACGCGGACGGTTGTGTTTAGGAAAAGAACAACGGGGAAAGTTAACGTCACATGCGGGACACGATCCCCGGTCTCCGGCGTGAAAGTCCTGTGTTGTTTGACCCAACCAACCTCCTTGCGCGGATTTTCGGCTTTTAATACTAGTCGCTACCATTGTCGTCGTTGTGCTGTGATCACGAAAGATGCATCCCATTGAAATACATTAGTTTAAAATTCGTGCTCTCCACCATGAAAAAAAAACGACATAATCGTGTCCGTGTACACAAAGTAATGCATTAAATAACGTGACCATTTCACAAACTGCCGTGAGACTGGGTTGGGCTGTAAAACTAGAGGCCAGAGTTCAAACAAACATTTAAAACTATGCATAAAAGTAAAGTTAACTTTTTGTAGGTTACTTATGAAAACAAAAACAAAATGCCACCACACCATGGATGAGTTCAAAGTTTTCATCATGTTTGTTCAGATGCAGCAGCTAGATAACAAGGTGGAGACCAGGCTCCAGTCCTTAAATGAGAGGACATCTTTAACTCTTTCATCAAAGTACTCACCAACAACAAGCTTAAAGTGGAACATTTGAGGTTTCTGATGATCTAGATAAATACAGATGTATTCTCCACTGTCAGCCCTCGTCATATTTCTGATGATTATGGAGGCTTTGCCTTGTTTCAGTTCATCTGGAAAATGTGAGACTCGACCTTTGAACTGCTCACTCTGACCTGGACACTCGAAACTGTAAAAATGGCATTTATCATAGAGGAACACCTTCTGACCATCATCAGTTTTCAGAGAAACTTTCTTCAAGATAAACTCTGTTGACGGAATGTCCTTCTTGGTGCTGAGGGAAAAGGGTAAAATAACATCACTGCCTTCTTCCACTGTGATGACTTTTGGCCCTGGAAGACAATCACATGTATTAATCAGTATGTTTACATGCAGAGTCATCAGTTAGTAATTATTAAGGCAGAAAAAAAAAATTGTAAGCAGAATTATTCCACAAAGGCAGTTTTACAATCAGTTTAGTTTTTTCTTTGCTATAGTTATTTCTGCATATTTTTTTAAACACGACCAACATATCTTAACCGTTTAAGCTTGTAATGTATTATATTATTTACATACCCTACATCAAATATAATAAATCATTTTTAGAATAATGAATTAAGAATAAAATAAATTGATCTCCACTACATTATAACATCCTATAACAGTATTAAAGAAAATCCAACTGACTTGATCCAACTCTGGAGTAAATACCAACAGAATGATTAATGACTGAAGATAAAACAACTGTAAAGACTCTAAATATTAGATTCATATAAATTAGGGCTGTCAGCATTAACGCATAACGCGTTAATTTTTTTTGATCGCATATCGCCATTTATTAATATATTTTCACTTCACTCGGCTTCACGTCGTGCCTAACAGGCTACTATTTTGACCCTTTGCCGCACCTTTACTTATCATCAAGCTGTCATACTTCCTCCTAACACATCCTGCTGCTGCAGGCTGCAGGCATGATGGAGAAAGACAGCAGCAACACAAAGCCATATGCAGCCATATGCACATTATGTAAAGCCGAATTAAAATATCACGAAGCACGTCAAGCTTGAGCTACCACCTACGAGCTAAGCATAGTACAGTTAACGTGACTCAGATTGATGCTGGTGGGCTCAGGCAAAGCACTATTTTGGAGAATGCTACTCGCCGACCTGTTGTTGAAACCAAAGTGCAAACGCTGTCTCATCAACCGGTGATCACTGCACGTCAGTGAGTTATCAAAATTATTTAGAAGTTACTGCACACTATATTGACTCTGGTAAGTAGGGTTGGGTACCGAAACGTGTCGACCTAAACGGCAGTAACGAGACCGAATAAGAATGAAAATTCCGGTGCCTCATTTCGGTGCCTGACTTTACACTACACCTGACAGCAGGTAACGTTAGCCTACCTTTAGCTAGCAGCTGGATTAAACAGGGTTAAAATGCTGACAGCTAACGTTAAACAGTGTAAAGTGTGACTGTATTTCACTGTAGAGGATTCTAACACCGGGATGTAACAGTCTGCTCTGCAGCGCAGCAGCTGCCGTTGTCAGAATTAAACAACACAGACGGTGCGTTCACTTAAAACAGGTAGCCTCGTGGTGCATTCACAGTAATTGTAAAATACCCTTTCCCCATCTGGTGGTTGTTTTTGTGGTTCAACAGCAATTTACTGGTGAAATTAGTTATTAGGGGTCCAAGCCAGAGTCTGCAAGAACCGGCGGTAGCAAGAGCTACGCCGTTCGCACAGCAGGGCTGTGGAACCCTATTGTTTTTCTACTGATTAATCAGCATCATCATTCTTCTCCGCCTAAAACTCCGACTAGAGCCTAAACCCATAGACTGTATATAAGAATGGACCAACAGATCCCGTTGCTCTGGACGGAGACCAGTGAAGGATATTAGAAGCACTTTTCCGGTGAGCGCTGAGCGTTACTGGGCAGCCTCCAACTGAGAGAGACAACGTAAATGTGACGTGAGCAACCTGTCTGAAAGTTGTAAGTCTTCTGGTAGCTGTGCAGAGAGAAATCTCAATCATTCCCAATCTTGCAGAGACGGAGAGCATAGGTATATGTAAGGAGATAACATAGACACAGGCTAATTATTGCTAACTAAACTGCTAGTTAACATTAGTAATTAAACTTAAACAGCTAATGTAAGTCGAAACTGTCTGCGAGTTTCTCCTGTACTATACGGTAATTCCTCTACTATGCGACAGTAAGTCCCGTGGTTATGATACAATCGTTAGCCTGTTTTTATAAAAACGTCTGCAACGGAGCCATAACGTGAGGTACAAGGTAATGGAGGCTTTTTATACATTGTCGTGTTTCTTTAGAAATAAACAATGGACAAATAAAGTCTTTAAACTCTTCAGATGTAAAGTTATTCGCGGTCAAAGTGACGTCAAAATGAATGGCAGTCAATGGAATGCTAATGGGGGGTGAGTGCTTATTAGCATCAAAATGGCGCCATAGGAGGTTCGGGTTGTGAGGAAACGCTTACCCCCTTGCCTAAACCATACTTGTTGGGGGGTTGCCATTTTCAGGACTGGTCCCAAACTCCGCAAGGACCTCAGGCGCAACAATTCACCCACTTCCACCACTAGGTGGCGCTATAGCATAAAAAAACACGTTTGGCCCTATAACTCCCACACCGTACACCGGACATTCAAAAACCATACATTCACTCGTTTGCTGGATCCAACTGAATCACGTGATATAGGCCACGCCCATTTCCGCCTAGACTTTTATGCGTGAAAAATTGAGATTTATCAAAAACCTACTTTTTCGAACTCCTCCTAGACCGTGCGACCGATTGGCACGCAATTTTGCACGTAGCATTTCGAGATGGGCCTGACAAAAAGTTAATAAAAGGATTTTGCTAGGATCAAAATTGCGCATTTGACAACCAAACAAATTTTCCTAGCTAGCTACCACACACGTACCATATCATATCTCGGCCAAATTAAATGTTATCAGCAAAGAACTTGGATCATTGTTCAACATCCCACTACGATGCTCTGTACCAAATTTGGCATAGATCGGCCTTTAGGGGGCGCTATAAGCAACGTTTATTTGTTTTGGCCAATAACTCAGTGCATTTAAATGGGGAATTTGCAATTGCAATATCTCTGCCACAGTAAATGCAATCAACACCAAGATCGGCCATTAGGGGGCGCTATAATTAACGTAGACGAGTTTTGGCCCTTTTACTCAATCTATGTTAATGGCATATTTGCAATGGAAATGTACCACAGACCTTGCAGCTCACACTTCTCAATATTTACTGATGTTTGCCTCCTACCGTTTTTTTTACTTTTGCGTGCTCCCCTGGTTTTTTACAATAAACTAACTTCTTAACCCACCTGACAAAGTTTCTACAACCTTCACAGTAGACAAATTCAACTCTTTTCTCTCACTTTTTCAATCAAAAATCAACACCATTCATAGGCGCCAACAACTTGACCACCTCCCCTGCTCCTTCAACCACCACACCTGCCTCCCCCCCTCTACCCTCTCGGTCACTCTCTCATTTCTCTCTGCTGTCCCCTACGGTCAGGGCGGTTAAAAAGTTTGTTTATTGTAGAGAATTCTTAAAGGTAGTCTGTATATGCATGGAGGTGAACTGTTGACCGCTACGTTTGCAACGGCGACGTACCGCAGACGTTGCGGTTCGCGCCTCTCCATATTTACCGACGTTTCCCTCCCTGCCGCCCGGCTTCGGATTCCGCTTTCGCGTGCTCCCCGGGGTGTCGGGGGCGAATGGCGTGGGTGGCTTGGGCCCCGTCATAACTGCTTGCAGTTCTAGTTGTTATAGTTATTACATTATTATTAAATCTTTAATTTTGACCATGGCCTTAACAATAAACAAGTTGCTGACTGTTGTTTAGTACCCTTCTTTTTTACTTTTTTTTTCTTTCCTTTACAGTAAATAAATAATAAACAAATACAAATCTTAAAGTCAAGTTCATAAAGTCACTTTCTTTGCATTCATTTGATTCCCAATCAAGATACACTGGTAAGAATTGCTTTCCATTGTTAATATGTACTTAAAAACAGTTCTGAAATGCAAAATAATAGAATTTTAATCATGTGATAAAACATGCGATTAACTATAGAAATTCAGTGATTAATCACGATTAAAAAAAAATAATCATTTGACAGCCCTAATATAAATAATCTGTTGTGTTGTCTGCTCATCATGAATATGTTGATACAATTCATTATTTTAACTTACCTTTATTACCCTTGAATACAATCCAAGCTAGAACACCAGCAACAAGAAGAAGAGCAAAAATTACGAGAACTAAACCAACAATTAATCCAGCGGAGAACTCTGAAACAGAAGACAAAAAGTTACTCTAAGACTCAGAATGTAACACAGATCATATACAGCAGATTGGACATCACAGTCTACAAAAAGAGAACAACTGAAGGTTGGAATGTTCCTGAAACGTGGAATATAAAAATCTGCAGATAAAAACCGCGGTGGAATAAATGTATATGCATATGCGTTGATATTATTATTATTAGGGCCCGAGCACCTATTGTTTTTGTAAGGATTATTATTATTATTATTCTGCGCGTTGCTCACATTTCTGAGGGGCTTAGCATGCTGGAAAACTCACCAAAATTTGTACACGTCATAATTTTGAAACTACAAAGTTATGTAGTGATTAGGCTCGGCCGTTTAACGTGCGCCTTAAATTGGACACAAGTAATAAGTTAATATACCAAATTTGGAGGGAACATAGGTCTCATCTTGAACTCCATGGTACTATTTTTAGAAACAATTACATAATTCTAAAATTTCCGAAAAATTGATTTTCGTGCGAAAATCTTCATTTTACCAACATCCAACATTAGGATGCACGAAAACTCAATTTGGCAGCCATGTCCATCCATCCATCTTCCGCTTATCCGGTATCGGGTTGCAGGAGTAGCAGCTCCAGCAGGGGACCCCAAACTTCCCTTTCCCGAGCCACATTAACCAGCTCCGACTGGGGGATCCCGAGGCGTTCCCAGGCCAGGTTGGAGATATAATCCCTCCACCTAGTCCTGGGTCTTCCCCGAGGCCTCCTCCCAGCTGAACGTGCCTGGAACACCTCCCTAGGGAGGCGCCCAGGGGGCATCCTTACCAGATGCCCAAATGCCATGTGCAGAATATTAAACTCTTTCATCTGAATACAGATTTAGGCGTGGGAGTGGTATGGTTGCTCTATAGCGCCCCCTAATTGGTTTTAGCTCTTGGGCGCATTTTTGACGGCCTCAATATACACGAAAACTCACAAAAATTGGCGCCCACATATAATGCGAGATATTACGGTGATTTTGCCCAAACCTGTAAGCGGATTCACCACTTACACTAATGTGAGCAACTTCAAATTTACAGCGTAGGTGTACAGTGGCTCAAGGACCTCACCTACCAAAAATGGCACACATGGACCACTAGGTGGCGCTATAATGACGTGAAAAATGTTTTTGCCTAGAACTCCCACATTCGCACATTAGAAAACCTATACGATATAGGCCACGCCCATTTCCGCTAAGAGGTTTTTTCGCAATATCGCGCAATACCAACTTTTTCTATCTCCTCCTAGGCCGTGCGAACTTGGTACGTAGCATCTCCAGATGTTAAATTTTTTAAATTATTCGCAATTTACAAGCAATTTTCGTAGCTAGCCACAAAACAAGAACTTTAGCATATCTCGACCAAAACTTGGTACTGTTGTTCGACATCCCACTCCGAGCCTCTGTACCAAATTTGGTGAAAATCGGCCGTTAGGGGGCGCTATAATGAACGTAGACGCGTAGTGGCAAATAAGTCAATGCATTTAAATGGGAAAAATTCGACATGCCACTCTACATTAGCTTTGGTGATGATCGCCCTTTAGGGGGCGCTATAACTGAGGTAGAAGCGTTTTGGCCTTTTACTCAATGAATGGGAAATTTGCCATTGCATTTCAATACAGACTTTGGAGCTCGCACTTAGTGAAATTTCCTGACTTTTGCCTCGCCGCTATCGTGCTTTGGGTTCTCCTTTCGCGTGCTCCGCTTTCATGGTCTCTTAGCGTCGTCAGGGGCGACTTGCGCCAAGGGGGACTGGCACGGGGGAGGCTTGGACCCCGTCATAACTGCTTGCAGTTCTAGTTAGTTATTGAGTCCGACTGACAACATACAGATTGGACATGTCAAATGGGCCCAAATGAAGGCCGACTGCTCCTCCGACTGGCTACGGCACGGAAAACACCGAACAGACTCGAGTCACCGACCTCGCCAGACTGTCCAACGGCCAATAATCGGGTTGGTGTATCAGCGCCTTTAAAATAGACTCTTGTGAGGATGGAGATCGTGTTTGTCTCACAACGCTGCTTAAAAATAAAAGCATTGTAGTGTGGATGTAGCCTCAGACACTAAAAATGACACAATCATCAGGAGGTGGCGCTGGTAAGGTGTTTTGTGTCACAGCCTATCCGTGACTCAGGCATTAGTGTTTCCTTTTTTGGTGTTCTGTGTGTGTGTGGGAGTGTGTGGGCAGGTGTGGCTTTCTCCAGGGCACCTGGCTCTCCAGCGCAGCTGCAAGTGATCTCCTAATAAAGCTCCAGCACAAGTACTCCAGAGATCCAGGCAGCCAGTGCCAGTTTGTTCAGTCACTCACGTTGGCAGTCAACGTCACCTACGCTGCCTGCTACTCCACCAGCCCTGTGTTTCGTGCCTGCCTCGTCTACCTCCACTCCTCCTACCATTTGGAATACCACCTACCTTTGTTGCAAGATTTCTGTTCAGTTGAGCACATTAAAGACCTGTTACTACCTCTAACCATCTAGTCAGTGTCCGCTCTTGAGTCCAGACCTCACAGACATAACAGTTTTGGCCAGTAACTGAATATAGGTGAATCTCATGATACAGGCCACACACATTTCCGCCTATAAAATGTTGCAAATAAATAACACATAAACAAATAATTTAAATATTAAAATATCACAAGGAAGAATCTTACCACTGATATGCACAGAGGTCTCAGCATAAATCTGATGTTTGATTTCCTCCTGTGTGACTACACAGCGATAGGTGCCGGTCTTGGTCACAGTAGTTTGGAGGGTGATGTAGAAGCTGCCTTCTCTTTCTGAGTCCTGTGTTACTTTAGCATTAAGGTTGTTTCCATCACTGTCCTGCAGCTCTACTTTAGGTTTTGGATTGCCATGAACTTCACACTGCAGCAGCGCCGAGTCTGCTGTTGCATCAAGTATTGTAAGAGATGGTTTTAAAGCTGCACCTGTGAACATGAAACAGATAATTATATAAGATTACATTACATGTAATTTAGCTGACGCTTTTATCCAAAGCGACTTACAATTGCTATATATGTTAGAGGTCGCACACCTCTGGAGCAACTAGGGGTTAAGTGTCTTGCTCAGGGACACATTAGTTCATGTATCTCAGTGGGAATCGAACCCCGGTATCCCACACCCGAGGCGTGTCATATCCACTGCGCCATCACCACCGTAAGACAATCACAGCATTCTGACTGGGATGTGTTTTTCATCCCCTCCCTGCTTTAAAATGTTTATAACAGTGTGAGAGAAAAATACAAGGAGAAATAGAAAAGCACAATTTAAGACTTAATTACACATTTCAGCGTTGTTGCAGAACTTCTTCCAGTATGAGTCAGTTTCTGGTTCTGCAATTTTTTTATGTTCTACAACAATATAAAAAAAGTTGTTATAGTAAAGTGAGGCCAATGAACAATAAGTACCAAAAAATAAACCGGGAGAAAGCTTTGAAGTGGGACATATCAAGTTACATACACAACTATGAGGGTGAGTAACATAAATTAAGCACGTAGCATATGGCGCTAGCCATAGCTAGCCTAGCTTGATGTCTGTAAACAAATAGCTTTTCTTTATACCGGGGGCCTGTTGCACAAAAGTAGAACGAAGAAATCCAGGATAACTGAAAAAGCGCAGCTTGACTTAGTGTGATCCGCTCATCGTGGCTTAATCGGTTGCACGTTTGCCGAGCCATGCAGGATGAGAAAGTGAAGCTATGTCAAGCCAGGTGTAGATAGCTGGGATAAGTGCACGTTCACGGCTTTCTTAAATAGACCACGGTATCCATCACAGATTTATAGATGCTAAAATGGAGAATGGAGAAGAGTGAGCAGGGCCCTATTTCAAGTAGAAGGTTTAACAAACTCTGAGTCTAACCCTGATGTCTGAGTTGATTTACCCTGAGATGGGAAACTCTGAGTTTTCGGTTTCAGAACAGCTGATATGAGTTGGTTCAATCAACTCAGAGTAGGTTCACGCGCATGCACCACCACAATAAAAAGGCAGCATGAATGGAGCCATGATACTACGATTCACCATGGTAACAACCACAAACAAACGGGTCGGCGGAAATACTCATGCGCACATACAGCGAGTTAAAAAAAACAAAAAACACAGCGGCTGCTGCAAAAGAGAGAGAATTTGCGTGGGAGAAAATTGCTGCTAGAGTAAATGCGTATATTCCAATATAGTGTATGTCATATTTAATCATAATTATAGCCTAATATTACTGGTGAAATCGCATTGAACCTATAATCTATTTCATTTCTGCGGACGAAAAAGTACTACGCCTACTAATCCCATGAGGCTGCAGCACCATCATTAACAGAATTATAATTCCTAATCTTTTATTTACCGTAATTTCCGGACTATTGAGCGCACCTGAATATAAGCTGCACCCACTGAATTTTTAAAAAAATATTATTTTGAACATAAATAAGCCGCACATGTCTATAAGCTGCAGGTGCCTACCAGTACCGGTACCGGTACATTGAAACAAATGAACTACACAGGCTTTAACGAAACACGGCTTGTAACAAATAGGTTTTAACGAACGAAACACGGCTTGTGACAAAAATAAATAGGCTTTAATGAAACACGGCTTGTTACAAAAAATAAAAAATTAACAGTAAACAGTAGCCTACCAAGAAAGTCATTGATCACTATCTTCCTCCTCCTGTGCACTGAAACCACTGAAGTCATCTCCTTCGGTGTCGGAGTTGAATAGCCTCAGAATTGCTTCATCCGATATTGGATCCTTTTCATTGTCACTCTTGTCACTTTCATCCGGAGGCAAATCCCCCGCTGAGCCCTCTTCAACACGCAGCCTTTCGAAACCCGTTGATGATAGTGGATTTTTTGACAATGCTCCACGCTGTCAGGCCCCACTGGCAGACTTGACCATAAGTTGCTCTTCGCATGCGGCCCGTTTTAGTGAAGGATTTCTCCCCACTTGTCATCCAAGCCTCCCACTCAACACGGAGCGCCACCTTAAATGCACGATTTACACTGATGTCGAGTGGCTGCAAATACTTTGTTGTGCCCTCACAGCTGGAATTGAGTTTGTCCTCTTGATGGCTTCTTTCACCGAATCTGTTATGTGGGCCCTCATGCTGTCCAAAACGAGCAATGCCTTGTTCCTGTGAAAGAATCCTCCCGGTCGCTTGCCGTAACACTCCGTATGCCATTCATGCATTAGGCTTTCCGTCATCGATCCTTTCTTGTTGACTTTCACAACAATTCCTCTCGGGAATTTTTCTTTTGGCATCGTCATGCATTTAAAAATCACCATCGGTGGAAGCTTTTCTCCCAATGCCGTGCAGCTCAGAACACAGGTGAAGTACGTTTTTTCATGCCCAGTTGTTTTCAGCGTGACGGATGATTCGCCTTTCCTGTTGACAGTCCGAGTGAGAGGCAGGTCAAACGTCAGAGGAACCTCATCCATATTTATGATGTCGTGCGGGTCAATGGAATGCTCCGCTATCTTTGCATCAGTGAATTTGTGGAAGTTTGAAACCTTTTCCTCGTAGTCAGTAGGGAGCTGCTTACACAGACTCGTCCGTACCCTGGTGGACAGGCCTTTACGTCTCATAAATCTGAGACACCACGATGGTCCACCTCTAAAATCCTCAAACTTCATTGCGGTGGCGATTGTTTTGGCACAGTTGAAACACCTCAGCCGTCTGCTCTCTGAGTGTTGACCCAGTCTTCGAGCTCATTTTCTAGTTCGGGCCATCTGCTTTTCTTCCCTCTGAAAGCTTTAGTTGTCTTTTTGCACTGAGTCAATTCCTCACGCTGCTGTTTCCAACGTCTTATCTTCAACTCATTAAGACCAAGCTCCCGTGCAGCAGCTCTATTTCCTTTTCCAACAGCCAGATCAATCGCCTTCAATTTGAAAGCTGCATCATATGCATTTCTCCGTGTCTTTGCCATGATGAGGGTGACAAAATGACTAGCGTACCTGGGAAGTTTGAGCGTGCTCGATTTAATATAAATAGTAAACAAAAAAGTTGTTTAACCCGTTCGGCAATTTCATTGGTCTAATAAAAGCTTCATGCCGCCAACTGAGCACGTCACAGAATGTGTTTTTTTTTAAATTTTTGATATTAGCCGCGTCATTGTATAAGCTGCGAGGTTCAAAGCGTGGGAAAAATGTTGCGGCTTATAGTCCGGAAATTACGGTAAAAGGGTTTACATCATTCACCTGCAATACTGTGGAACGCCTTTTAAAAAGGAGTTCCACGTTTAAAACACGTTTCAGAGTGAGTCACTCTGACGGCGCTTTGCTACAGTGGCTTTACTAAAATGCTCCGCATCACTAATGTTATAAAGACAAATTCCCTTTGCAGAAGAACATAATGCGACACAAATAATCTGCTGGGATCTAAGAGCGTAGATCGGTGACGTTAGTGATATGAAGACGGATAAGGTTATGTAGTTACATAACTGATAGACTGGGAAGAAAAACGATACCGCTCAAATAGGAAGTTATCTAAAAATTAAAATGTCGGGGCTTCAATATCATCTCCAGACGTATGTTTAACTCTCTGTGAAGTAATACAGCTTCTTCATCAACGGGATAGTCGACAAAAGGACATGCCATGTTTTGAGAAATAAAACGTTTTATAGTCTGCCTAACATGGTTAATAAACCAACATCATTGTTTTTTTATTCATGCCGATAACAAACTACGCTGAAATGCGCCTGATACAGACTGAATGAGGAAATGAGAGAGTGCTGTGTCAGAGGGAGGAGACTGAGAGAAGAAATCCTGCTCCCGACCAGGTTAGGTTCACAGGCTCAGTTACCATAGTAACTGACTCTGAGGTGAAGTTACCTCTCTTTCTGAAACAGAAAACCCAGAGTTTCCCTCATCTCAGGGTTAACAAACTCAGAGTTTTCACTAAACCTGCTTTCTGAAATACCACCCAGCACGTGAAACACATTTGTAAAAAAGAAACACGGCCGCTGTAATAAAACAGCAGAGAAAGCGAGGCAGACGATCACGGACCAACTGAATGCGTAAGTAGGCCTAGCCTAAAAATATACATTTACTGACCACGGCTCTGAATTGAAACTGCCATACCATTCAATAAATTAAGTTGATTATTTGCACAAATGAGCAGCTGTACTCTTTGCCTTAAAAGTGAGCAGAAGACTAGTGTTACACAGGAAATGTACCATGAAGATAAATTACAACCACTAATCTACAATGCTGTGAAGCGTAGTCTACATATCCCTCTCTCTCACTCTGTCTCGCTCTCTCGTATGGGCTAAATATAAATTACCTATGGAATATATTTACTCCCACTGCTCGCTTTTCAGGCAAAGTGTACAACAGTTTTTTTGTGGAAATAATTAGCCTAACTCCTTAAATGGCTTCATTTAAGAGCAGTAGTTTGTAAATGTATATTTTTAGATATCATTCAGTCGGTCCGCTTCTGCCACGTCTTTTCTTACTTTTTTTGTTTTTTACAGAGGCAGTTTCCTTCTTTATTTATTGTATGCTTTGCTTCCTAGTAGGCATATATGGACATAGAAAAGAAAGACTGAAGAAATTGAACTCTAACATCTAGAAACTATAAAGATAATTAAGTGATACATTTAATGCACACTTTAAACATGACTGCAACACAGTGTATTCATCAGTTATTTCCCCCCAGCAAAATATAAGGTCAAAAACCATTGAGGTGTCCTCTCCCTGTTGTTTCATGAATGTACAGTAGTCTACATCACTAGATAGTTACTGGTCCAGTGAACTAAGACTATAATTAGGGAGGATTGTACAATTATAAAAACCTATAATAATTGTTCAATCCTCCCAAATTATAGTCCCAGTTCACTGGAGAGAACACAAATTGTGTGCTAAGAATGCCAAATACAATGCACATGGAAGAGGAACATACATGATCCTTTGTTAAAGAATACTAAAAGAAATAAATCAACTAAAATAGGTGTATTTGTCCCTGACCAGTCTGCCATTACCATTACCATTACCATAACCACTAACACATGTGTAGCACTTTATATATTATCCTTCATCACTGACTTCATTTAAAACACATTTGCAACTGTATCAGCCTGTTCTAATTATCTCAACAACTGTCATAATATATTCATCCAACTTCTAACAACAATATGAATAGCAGTTTTCATACAGCAATATAACAGTAACAATGATAGATAACAATCACATGAATAATTATAAAAAAAATAATGGTCAGAACTTTATATAACAGTGCTTTACTGAACAGATATGCACCTGTTGTATTTTAATGCAGGCTGATAATAATAATAATAATAATAATAAGGTAAAAGCACTGCTGAGTGAACAGAAAAGGCTCCAGGATTAATAAATCCTGGCTGTTAGCCTGGTCGGGAGCAGGCTAGCTGCACAGAATAAATCTCCATGGTAACTTAGGTGCCTCTGCTTTTGTGCAACCAAGTCAAGGTTACATTTTCCAGGATAACTGGAATATCGCAGCTTAATCCCTTATTTTGGTTTTGTGCAACAGGCCCCGGAAGTTTAGCTAGCTAGATTGAACGACATATGACGGACAGTATGTGTGTATTTACAACTGGTATTTAATGACCCCACTTTGTATTTTTTATTATGTTCCTGGGGATTTGGCTAATTTCAGACATGTTAGAGGCAATAGTAAAACCTAAACTGTAATATAACTGAAAAACAAATTCTTATAACATTATTTTAATAATAACATTCCTATATATATCTCTGTATAGAAAGTTGTAAGTACAATTTCACTCCTAGAATAAAACACTATTTAAAATAGCAGTTATTTATTTTTACCATAATGAAATCAATACAAAGCAAACTGAACAGAAAAAAAAAGTATTTTGTTTCAGTTTCCCTTCTTCCAGGTGGGACTGAAGTACCCCTGTTGAGCTGCATCACAGCTGCACCGTGTGCATGGACCAGTGTTGTACAACCACACTACACTACTGTGTTGTTCCAGTCGTACATTACTCCAACCTCAAAATCCCATTGGTTCCCCCTGTACTCACCTGTGTGCAGAGGGCAGGCAGTAGTGGCACAAATCAAGAACGTTGGCAAGTCTGATAATAATTTAATTGTAAAATCATGTTACATACACTTATCATTTCTTTATCTTGCTTAAATTCACAGTGTGCACAACAAGGCCCGGGAGAGAAAATGACTGTGATGTCCACAAATCCAAAGCAGAGAAGGTAAGGTAAGATAGTAATAATGTTAAATAAAGCTATGTACACCTAATATCTTATGTGTTGATGTCTATGAATTTGTCTTAAATAGGAGCACACTATACAAAGACAACAGTGGAGAGTTGCTGGATCTGTCTGTCCTCAAAGTGCCAGAGATCTATAAGGACTTCACACCTGTTTCTGCACCATCACCTGCATAATCCAAGTGATAAAAGAGAGAACAAACTATTGTTTTATCTGCTTACATGAATAGGTGCCTGTAATGTCTGCCCACATATACAATCAATTCAATAAATGTCGATAAGTATCACTGATATTTCTTAAATCATTGTAGTTTTTCAGAGCAATAAGATTATTAAAGCCATGTTCATATTTGCAACAAATTAAAACCTTTATCAAGGCAAATAGGTTTTTCATGTTCTGTAATCTTTATAAAAAAAACAGTACAATTAAATTTACCAGAGTGGACACTTGCAGGTTGTTAAACGGCTTTAATTTACCTTATCAAAACAATGAGTAATTCATAACAAACTGCACAATATTTGACACAAAACCTGAATTAAATAGGAGGTATATACAACTAGTAGAAGATAAATTAAGGGAGTCAAGTCAACAGTGTACACCAGAATAATATATATCGTGATTAAGTAATGATTCTTAGTGTTGTCTGTAGCCTACTAATATAACAAAACAGAATAATATAGTGTATGATGCAGTATGGAGAACAACCGAGTCCCATATGACCCCAAAAGACTTTAAGTGCAGCTGTTGATGATTTTGCAGATGGTTGTAGTCTGTAGTCAGTCATACAGTAGGTAGATCTGGAGCAGATGGTTGTAGTCTGTAGTCAGTCATACAGCAGGTAGATCTGGAGCAGATGGTTGTAGTCTGTAGTCAGTCATACAGTAGGTAGATCTGGAGCAGATGGTTGTAGTCTGTAGTCAGTCATACAGTAGGTAGATCTGGAGCAGATGGTTGTAGTCTGTAGTCAGTCATACAGTAGGTAGACCTGGAGCAGATGGTTGTAGTCTGTAGTCAGTCATACAGTAGGTAGATCTGGAGCAGATGGTTGTAGTCTGTAGTCAGTCATACAGTAGATAGATCTGGAGCAGATGGTTGTAGTCTGTAGTCAGTCATACAGTAGGTAGATCTGGAGCAGATGGTTGTAGTCTGTAGTCAGTCATACAGTAGGTAGATCTGGAGCAGATGGTTGTAGTCTGTAGTCAGTCATACAGTAGGTAGACCTGGAGCAGATGGTTGTAGTCTGTAGTCAGTCATACAGTAGGTAGATCTGGAGCAGATGGTTGTAGTCTGTAGTCAGTCATACAGTAGGTAGACCTGGAGCAGATGGTTGTAGTCTGTAGTCAGTCATACAGCAGGTAGATCTGGAGCAGATGGCTGTAGTCTGTAGTCAGTCACACAGTAGGTAGATCTGGAGCAGATGGTTGTAGTCTGTAGTCAGTCATACAGTAGGTAGATCTGGAGCAGATGGTTGTAGTCTGTAGTCAGTCATACAGTAGGTAGACCTGGAGCAGATGGTTGTAGTCTGTAGTCAGTCATACAGCAGGTAGATCTGGAGCAGATGGTTGTAGTCTGTAGTCAGTCATACAGTAGGTAGACCTGGAGCAGATGGTTGTAGTCTGTAGTCAGTCATACAGCAGGTAGATCTGGAGCAGATGGTTGTAGTCTGTAGTCAGTCATACAGTAGGTAGATCTGGAGCAGATGGTTGTAGTCTGTAGTCAGTCATACAGTAGGTAGATCTGGAGCAGATGGCTGTAGTCTGTAGTCAGTCATACAGTAGGTAGATCTGGAGCAGATGGTTGTAGTCTGTAGTCAGTCATACAGTAGATAGACCTGGAGCAGATGGCTGTAGTCTGTAGTCAGTCATACAGTAGGTAGATCTGGAGCAGCAGGGAGACTTCTAACTTTCATGGGTTGGTGATAAGACACTGTGCTGCTATGATGCAGCATTGGTCGAGCCCTTCAGCCCCAACTGGAAGAAAAGAAAAGAAAACAAAATGCTTGTTTTTTTTCTGTTCAGTTTGCTTTGTATTCATTAAAAAACTGCTATTTAATGAGCAAATCATTTCTAGATCTGTTTTTATTATAGTGATACAATTGTACTTAACATTACAACGTTTTATACAGACTGATATGAATCCATCATTTTCAAACTAATGTTATATGAAGGAATGAAAACTAAAAACTACAATCCAGTTTCTGGTGTTCTTTCAGTTATATTACAGTTTAGGTTTTACTATTGGCTCTAACATGAAGTTAGCCAAATCCCCAGGAACAAGGTTAACCAAACGAGGAAAAAATACAAAGTGGAGTCATTAAATACACACATACTGTCCGTCATATGTTGTTCAATCTAGCTAAACTATAAAGAAAATCTATTTGTTTACGGACATCAAGCTAGGCTATATGCTAGCATGTCTCAAATCCCCAGGAACATGGTTAACCAAACGAGGAAATAATACAAAGTGGGGTCATTAAATACCAGTTGTAAATACACACATACTGTCCGTCATATGTCGTTCAATCTAGCTAGCTCTACCGGTATAAAGAAAAGCTATTTGTTTACAGACATCAAGCAAGGCTAGTATGCTACGTGCTTATTTTATGTTACTTACCCTCATAGTTGTGGATGTAACTTGATATGTCCCACTTCAAAGCTTTCTCCCGTTTTCTGATGGGTGCAGGTGAAAGAGCGTCGACCATTCTGTGCACATTATTGACATATACTAATAATAAAGCGATGGACGGCGGGGGTAAATGAAGTTGGGTTACAGAGGAGCCGTCCGCAACGGATGTTCTAACGTAAACGAACGCACCCTCAACGGGGCAGGGATCATTTCATTGGTCAACACTACAGCTGGCATTCTATTGGTTGCTGAATTTTGATAGGGTTGTCACACAAACAATCCGAGAGCGCAGGAAAAATCCGAGAGAAGATTTCCAAGCGCGCAGAATCAGCCTGAGTGCAAGGAGAAATAGCTGAGTCCAAGCACAAAGTTTGAGCACAAGCACAGCAAATCCAAGCACGAGCAGTGACTATTTGAGTGTGAGAGCAAGGTTTTGTGTCCAAGCACAAAGTTTGAGCACAAGCACAGCAAATCCAAGCACGAGCAGTGACTATTTGAGTGTGAGAGCAAGGTTTTGTGTCCAAGCAGAAAGTTTTAGCACAAGCACAGCAAATCCAAGCGCGAGCAGTGACTATTTGAGTGTGCATACTTGAATACGCCTCTTATCCCGCCCTGTACACGCCCATTTTTAACCATAAATAGTCAATGCAAAGCACCTCGTGAATGCTGATCAGTATATGAATGACACTGGCAGTTGTTAGACCGCAGAAAAGCAAAAAACTTCTCAGACGTTCAGGAATTGCTGCAAATTGAATTATAATTTCGGCCTGTTCTTGCACAGTGTAGGTAAACCTGATCTATAACTACATGTATTAAAAATATGTCCAAAATGGCAGGCGTTATGGCACTCAGGGACAGCTTCGATAGACCAGACGTATATAATAAGATTTAACAGAACTGTATATTATGTCCAAACAAGCCTTACTGATAAATTTGAAGATTATATATAATATTTATTAAAAAAAAACACTTAGCTGTCTGACATTTCCCTCTGGAAACAGCTGGTTCCGGCACATTGCCCTCTCTACTGGACCCAATTCAATACACAGATCCAAGAGCACAGCTTTAGGGAATCTAAATCGGCATATTAGCCAGTCATCATCATGGTCCCTGAAGTCTCTTTCTTTATTGATTCTTCCATTGGCGGAGTCCTCCTGCAGGGCCAGCAATGCCATCATGCAGCATTACGCACAGGTTCACCACAGTATTTGTTTACAACAATTTGTGATTGTTAACACCTTGCCAACACAGCATAAACTAGTGGTATCCCCACCCCGAGATACAATTTGAAGACGAAAGAAAATCTAATAGTCAAACACACTTTTCTTCATGCAGGTTTTGTCACGAACAGTATTAAAGTTAGGACTGATAACGAGGTCATTAAGTGTAACGATTGCAGGAGAGCTTAACGGCTGTATTTCCAGACTTTGACATTTGATGATATATGCACAGTATTAAAGACAGATATTTAGTTATTTACACTGTGTTCTGCAGTTATCTAATGCTAGGGTATTTGATGCTATCCTCTATTCCATGGAGTTGGGCCATCTCATCCTCCTGCGCTCCGTAGTGGACAATGTGATGGTGAGACAGCGCCGATTAAATATTAAGATTTTTTTATTAAAGATTTGAGTTGGATTTTACAAAGTGTTTATGGAACAAGTATCACTAAGTACAAGCGCAAATAACACTGTTAGATTTAATCTTCATGGAAACGTGGATGATATGGAGTGAAAAAATGTGCGTGGGGCATCAATAGTTGAAAATATTACGAGTAATCGTTTTTCCCATTTACTTACTGCAGTCTGACTTCAGTTCACCACCTCACCATTTGCGTTACCAATTCCTATTTTGTCTCCAAAATGTGCGTACGCATGGGTCAGAGTTTGCGTGAACCGCACATTCTCCCGTCAAGTTTGTTTTTTATAAATCACAACCTTTGCGTGGGAAGTGGCGCATTTTCAGCCCCGTTTTGTGCGTACGCCACGTTTATAAATGAGACCCCTGTCGATTAAATGAACTAATCAATTAGTCAACAAAATCATATTAGTGTTAGATAGCGAGTGACATCACTAAAACCATAGTCTGGATCAACAGAAGTACATTTCCAGGATGAAGCCTGACATCTGACACTAGGCTCACACACCAGATGTCAGGCTTTGGCCGTCACCTTCCGCTCTCTCTGTGTTGCTGCTCTTTCAGGGAATGATTGTAAAGATTTACAAAGAATTCGTTTACGGCATTTCCTCTCTAACTGGGACGTTTTAGGACCGACAGCTAATTTAAATTTCTCATGTTACTGTATTGTGTCAACAGTTCACTTCATTTAATATTGTATGTGACGTTTTCTTTTGCGTGGTGCAAATGTTCCCCCAAAACAAGTTCCTTCCAGAAATTATTTAGCAGAGCCACATCTGATCAGTCTTTTAAGACACCATCTAAAAGGCAAATCAAAATGTATGTTAGAGTGCTTGTGTGATATTATCACACTAAAACTGATTCATACATAGACCTGACTGGTTTTGGGTTAGGGTTAGGTCGAAGTGTGCTTGAAACAAATTAGGTTGTATATAGACTGCTAGAATTTCAGAAAATGAGAGGAAATATTCAGCTGTTTAACGAATTTACTCACCGACAACAACAAGCTTAATGTGGAATTTTTGAGGTGGCTGAAGATTTGGAAAATCACAGGTGTAGACTCCTCTGTCAATCACCTTCGTATTTCTGATGATTATAGAGGTATTGCCATGTTTCAGTTCATCTGGAAAATGTGAGACTTGACCTGGAAAGCAGTTTTTGTTATCATTGCTGCCTCCATTATAATAGAACAAATCCTTCTGACAGTCATCTTTCTGAGCAACTTTCTTCCAGTCAAACTGTTTTGAAGTAATATTCTCCTTGGTGCTGAGAGAGCAGGGTAACACAACATCACTGTCTTCTTTCACTGTGATGACTTTTGGCTCTGGAAGATAAAAACACATATTAATCAGTATGTTTACATGCACAGCTATCAATTAATAATTATTAAAGCAGAAAAAAAATCATTTTATACAGCAGTTTAGTTTGTAGTCTAATTATTTTTGCACTCACCAACAACAAGCTCAATGTAGAATATTTGAGGTGGCCGAAGACGAGGAAAATAACAGCTGTATTCTCCACTGTCAGTCACCTTTGTATTTCTGATGATTATGGAGGCGTTGCCGTATTTCAATTCATCTTGAAAATGAGAGACTCGACCTTTGAACTCTTCACTCTGACCATCTCGACCATTGTTGTAATGATTGCCTGAGTCATACATGAACACCTCCTTCAGACCATCATCTTTCTGAGCATCTTTCCTCCAGTCAAAGAGTTTTAACTCAACGTTCTCCTTGGTGCTGAGAGAACAGGGTAACACAACATCAGTCCCTCCTTCCACTTTGATGTTTTTTGGTCCTGGAAGATAAAAACTTGTATCAAAGGGGTGATTGAATGCAAAACCGATTTTACCTTGTCGTAGTTGAATAACGACAGTTTGGTGGGTACATAGGACATACATTGAACCTCAAAATCCCATTGACACCTCTTTCTTCTGCAAATCTCACAATTTGAAACTGCCTCTGAAAACGGGCAAATCTCGGCGGCTCCTCCTTATTTGGCTCTAGTCTCTTTCTTTATCATGCCCAAACATTTACATAGGCTACACCACTGATCTGAGGTCAGCTTAGTCTTCTGAATAGGTTGCGTAGATCTCAGAAATTGTATACATTGTTAATCTGCTATTTTACCACTAAATTCACTTCTGAAACTTTTTTATGCGAGAAATCAACAATGTAGAGGTCAAATATGGGCCGTTTTACGAAAATTGATGGCTAATTGCAAATTTTGTCCGACAGTGCTGCCTCGCCGCCCGGCGTGTCCTACTTCATAGACTCCGGCTCGCTGTGAGCTAGCTGGACCTCTGTCACGAAGGGAAGCCCGCGGCGCTCCATACCCGCGCAAAGTCACCGTTTCTGGGTTGCTGGACTACAAAATGCCGAGGCCCTGATGGAGCTCCAGGGCTTGCAGCGAGCTGCGATCTTTACCCATAGGATTGAAGGGACAGTAGCAGCTAACGAAATCCCTAATGTTCACAAAAATGCATTAAATTGAAATCGGACACCATTGTTAGCTTTATAAGACCTTGAGGTAGATGTTATATAAGTGGCGTGACGAAATTCAAACTGTAAATATACTCGAATTACGCTGAAAATGAAGCTAACTAGCCGCGATCTGTACACATAGGATTTAAGGTACAGTCGCATCTAACGAAACCCCTAATGTTCACAAAAATTCATTAAATTGAAATCAGACACCATTGTTAGCTTTATAAGACCTTGGGGTATATGTTATATAAGTGGCGTGACGAAATTCAAACTGTAAATATAGCTACTCTAGTTACGCTGGCAGCTGGCAGCCAGCCAGCTCCGCGGAGTTCCATGGAGCTCCGCGAACCCCCGAGTATTCCAGTAGTCCAGTACCCAGGGAAACAGTGACTTTCACTGGGTATGGAGGTTGCCGCTTTCTCGTCAGACTGTGTGGAGCTCCTAGCTGAAGTCCGACACGTCTTACCAAATTTGCAATTAGCCATCAATTTTCGTAAAAAACTGCCCATATTTGAGCTTTATATAGTTGATTTCTCGCTTAAAAAAGTCTCAGAAGTGAATTTAATAACGAAATAGCCTGACAAACAATGTATAACTTTGCAGTGTCTGAAATATGAGACCTGCTGTCTCTTCTCCAATGTGTTTCTATGTGGTTTGTTCAAACCAATCAGGGCGCAGCTCATCTAAATATTCATGAGCATATCATATTTGGAAGAAAAGCTCTTGTTCCAAATAGAGCCATATTCACAGGGTAGTTAAAGGCCTAATAAAATAGCATTCGGGCAATTTTCAGCCCAACCAATGTTACATACCCTATTAGGAGACCTTAAGGAACAGTGTAAAATACCCTATATAATCATTCTATCACCCCTTTAATCAACATGTTTACATGCTGAGTAACACGTGTTACCAGAATTATTCTACAACAGCCGTTAAAACAGTACTTTATTTTGTTGTCTAATTTCTCCTTCACCACAAGTGTTTGTAAGACGTCTACTAACTTTTTTTTAACGATATTTAAAATTGAATGTTATTATGTATTTTACACAAACACACACACACATATATATATATATATATATATATATATATATATATACACTACCGGTCAGACAGAATACCAGCTGAGATCAGTTGCATTGTTTTTTTAATCAGGGCAGCAGTTTTCAGATTACGTATGTGCTTACATAATTGCAAAAGGGTTCTCGACTGTTGTAGAAAGAAGTGGCTGAAGAAACGCTTGAAATTCCATGCTTTTTGGTCTAAACGTCATACCCAAATTAAAAGTGGTACAGCTCCCATATACTTTCACACTCAGGGATGTGCCTGATATCATTGGAAAGGTAACACTCTCAAGTTTCTGTTACAAGTGTCAGGGTGATTCTAGGTTTTACTGACACAGAGTTACAGAGGCTAGAATGGAGGTTTTTTTTATTTCCATCCAAGTAATACATCTGTAAAATTATTAGAATACACTGCTGTAAACGCATATGACAGGTGACAGACAACACAGGGCATTAGCCACGTCTCAGCTTACTATAGAAAAAATGAAGCCAAAAGACTCAAAATGGATTTTATATGATTTTTTTTCTACAGATATGTCTGTGCGTTTTTTTATTTCCATTTGAAAAGTGCAAAGAAAAAAGCCAAAAGATTACAAAATACAACACTTCTCAAATACACAAACACACCCACATCAATCACCTTTCCAATGATATCAGGCACACCCGAGAGTGTCAGCGTATATGGGAGCTGAACCACTTTTATGACATAATGTAATCTGAAAACTGCTGCCCTAAATAAAAAAACAATGAAACTGATCTTAGCTGGTATTCTGTCTGGAATGGAGTGGAATGGAAATTTATAAGTGACCCCAAACTTTTGACTGGTAGTGTGTATATGTATGTATGTATATATATATATATATATATATATATATATATATATATATTATATACTATGAGTAGCCTACAGCTGAAACGATCACCCGTAATCAATTGAGTGACAGAACTATTTGGATCATTTCCAACTTCTTGAATGTGAAGATTTAAAAGGTTAGATGCTAAACTGCATTTCATTGTACTGGTACTCAATCATCACAGGCCAATATTTCCATTCATCAGAGTCAAACTCTTTCATTGTAATATACTTTTACGTACCTTTTCTTTTACTTCTACTTTAGTAACATTTTCAATGCAGCACTTTTATTTGTAACAGAGTATTTTCACAGTGTGGTATTAGTACTTTTACTAAAGGATCTTGTAGTATCTGATGGACTTACAGGTTTAATGTCTATATAAACCTTTTACAATCAAGAACAGTGTTCAGCGAATCTCTCATCCACACATCGGCAACGCAGCACGGCAACCAAGACACAACAATCTGCAGCAGGGGTTGTAGCCAATTCCGTGGTCTGTCCCGGGACCATGGTCTCTGGCAGGGACCAGTGGTTACTGCCATTAGGGGCGCTAAAGACACTGGTCGCGACAAGCTCCTCAGTGCTCGCGACCAGTTGCTCTGTGGCATGGACCAGCTGGTCTCTGGCACAGACCAGTGGTCACAACCACTAGGGGCGCTAAAGACACTGGTCGCGACCAGCTCCTCAGTGGTCTGCCCTGTGGTCCCTGTGGTCTGTGAATCGGCTTTAGTATTTTCTCCCCTTTCCTGTCGTTTTGGCAGCACTGTTAGCTGGATAAATGTCAGAGATCATAATCTTTTGTCTATAAAATACACTATATCAGATATATTATGATTATTATTGTTATTATTATTGATTATGAAGATCCGTGTGGTCAGGATCAGCTGGTCTCTGGCACGGACCAGTGGTCACAACCACTAGGGACGCTAAAGACACTGGTTGCAACCAGCTCCTCACTGGTCTGCCCTGTGGTCCCTGTGGTCCCTGTGGTCTGTGAAGCGGCTTTAGTATTTTCTCCCCTTTCCTATGGCGTTATATATGTGTCACATTCCTGAGCGAGTAATTGTATGTTTTGAGCACAGAGAACTATATTTTGCAAGCGCATTACATTGCATTTTGAACAGAAATGTACACTCGCAAAAAATAATTCAGTTTGAGTAAACAAAAACCTATTTTGTGCACAATAAATGTATTTGCATGTCTTTCTCTGCTCGCAGGTAGACGCTGCTGCGCTCCGGTCATGTCTCCCTCGCTCTCAACCTCTTCTCTCTACGCGCTCAACTCTAGACACCCTCGCTCAGATTTTCACAGCATTACAAGTGTGCCACAAAACCAACCAATCGCAGAATCAAAAGGTCAATTCTGATTGGCTGTTCGTCTCCAATTAGATCGCAAGTAGCAGGAAACAAAAATCTAGGAGGAACAGTCTTTTTCAGTTAACACCTGTTGGTACAGCAAATACTGACTACAGTGGAGCTGTTCGACTAATGTTACTGGATTAAAACACATTTCGGTCAGTATTTTGTATTATTGACTTATGTCACAGAAATGTCTTAATATTTGTGTGTACTAAAATGCCATTGTTTTGTTTGACTTATATCTCCTTGTGTGTTTAACGTTTGACTCATCCTTCACAAGCAATCTAGCTCACACACTGCAGCCGACATGTCCTCTGAACAGGCCTCGCAGCACTGTAACTAGCTAAGTTAGCTAGGTCTTGCAATGCGAGACTGAACAGCAGTAGACCTGTCACACTATAGCCACATGTAGCTAAGTATTTTTTTAATACTTTGGTTACATTACCGTATTTTATTAACCTGAATTATGTTGCTATATTAGCTTGCGAAGGAGCTATCCGTTGCTAACGCTAATTTATCTCAAAAAGCAGAAACGTTAGCTAACTACTGCCAAGATATGATTTCACTAGAGACCAGAGAGGTGTTGTAAGACTCGTCAAGTGTTGTCATGTGTTTACACTGTCTTACAATGTAACCATATCTTGGCAGTAACATTAGTTAGCTACTGCTTTTTGACATAAATTAGCTAGCTAACGTTAGCGTTAACAACGGATAGCTACTTTGCAAGCCAATAAAATATAGCCTTGGCAAACAGAATTAAGGTTAATAAAACACGATAACTATGTAACCAGTATTACAAACTTCTTAAAAGTGGCTGGATTGTGACATTTTAGGTGTGTTCGGATGAATACGTTGGATGCATAGACTTTATCCATGCTGGGCTAAAGTTAGATTGCTTGTGAAGGATGATGTTAGTCACACAGAGATATGTAATTCAAACAACGGTATTGTGATTAACACAACTATTAAGGCATGTCTGTAATATACCGGTCGGTCAATAATATAAAATACTGTAGATCAGTGCTTTCCAACCCTTCTGGTCTGAGTTTCTCCCACAGCCCTGTCATAAAAACTCACATACCCCGCCTTATGAATTCCCAATGTGTTCACACTATTTATCATATTAAAGTGAATATTCTTACATTTCCATGCAATTGAACTGTAAACATTTAGGTTGGTTTGGTCAGAAATTCTACTAGCTAGCTAGGCCTTTTACTTGAAGTGTTGTTAATGTTTCAAAAGTCATCTATTACTTTTAGCTAATCATTTCAACTGTTAACTAAGTCAGTAGGCCACTTTTAGCTGTTTATTTCTACCATTGATTACTTTGCTATATGTTTAAACATATGTGTTGAGCTGTTTTAGCTGATATATTGTTTTAAATCAATCATAATTCAATTATTATTTTAATTAGTTAAGCTGCTCCACAATCTTTCCAAGTACCCACTGGCTACAGCAGAGATACCCCTTGCTGGGGCATCACGGCAGGTGTTGCATTAAAGACTGTTTCCCTGTAGATGTCTTTCCTGCTACTTGCGATCTAATTGGAGACGAACAGCCAATCAGAATTGACCTTTTTATTCTGTGATTGGTTGGTTTTGTGGCACACTTGTAACGCTGTGAAAATCTGAGCGAGGGTGTCAAGAGTTAGCGCGTAGAGAGAAGAGGTTGAGAGCGAGGGAGACATGACCGGAGCGCAGCAGCGTCTACCTGCGAGCAGAGAATGACATGCAAATACATTTATTGTGCACAAAATAGGTTTTTATTTACTCAAACTGAATTATTTTTTGCGAGTGTTAATTTCTGTTCAAAATGCAATGTAATGCGCTTGCAAAATATAGTTCTCTGTGCTCAAAACATACAATTACTCACTCAGGAATGTGACACATATATAACGCCATACTTTCCTGTCATTTTGGCAGCACTGTTAGCTGGATAAATGTCAGAGATCATAATCTTTTGTCTATAAAATACACTATATCAGATATATTATGATTATTATTGTTATTATTATTGATTATGAAGATCCGTGTGGTCAGGACCAGCTGGTCTCTGGCATGGACCAGTGGTCACAACCACTAGGGGCGCTAAAGACACTGGTCGTGACCAGTGGCACAGCGGTCATGACCAGCTTCTTACTGGCACAAATAGTCCAGGCAAAGTAGCGTTTTACGACAGACTAATTGTAAAATAATTTTTTGCAGCTTAGATCATTTCTATGTCTAGAACAACATACTAAAAGTCCTAAGAAATCCTAGTTGAGGAAATATGTTAAATTCTCATCAATCCAAGATGTGTGCCAGTAAGGCCAGACAACAATACACCCCAATGGGGCTATTCTTTTCCTTTACTCCTATCAAAATGAAACTTTACACAATGAAAGTACCCTTGAAACGTAAAAATGTTTGTATTACAAGTTTCTTTGAAAATGAATTTTAATATGCAAATTAACTATACACTAATCAAATATGCCCAACATACACCCAAATAGGCTTAATTTTTTCCTTTACTCCTACCACAATAAAACTTTACATAGTAAAAGTATACATGAAAAGTAACTTTTTTTGTATTACAAGTTTCTTTTGAAATTAATTTGAAAATGCACATGAGCTCCACACTTATTGAATATGTCCTAATTTGCATAGGTAGAAACACCATTCATATGTATGACAAATTCATAATAATAATAATAATCTCACCATGTTACTAATGACTAGGGCTATTCTGACTTTCTTATGATGTTATCTGTGGGGGAATGTCATTAGGTAAGGGTTGTTCGCAAATAAAAAAAAAAAAATTTAGAAAGCAACTGGAGGCAAGATTGTGCAATCAATTCTTAAGGTCAATATAAGTCTTTTTGCGGCAAGTGACCCAGGTAAGTGTGGCAAGTGACTTCAAATTTATCGTGTTTATGCATAAGTTAACCTACTGAATGGACATGAATGTGTGAGTTATTTGGCCCCTGTTTTCTACTTGTGACTTTATGGCTTCTTGGCCATAAGTCAGTTAGGACTAGTGTTGAGCTCATTTGCATATTTAAAATAGATTTTTCCAAGACACTTGTAAAACAAAAATGTTACTTTTCATGTATACTTTCACTGTGTGAGGTTTGACTGTGATAGGAGTAAAGGAAAAAATAAGCCCATTAGGGTGTATTTTGGGCATATTCGATTAGTATATTGCTCATCTGCATATTCAAATTAATTTTCAAAGAAACTTCTAATACAAAATGTTTTACTTTTCATGTTGACTTTAATTGTGTAAAGTTTTATTGTGGTAGGAGTAAAGGAAAAAATTAAGCCTATGCGGGTATATTTTGGGTAGCCTATATTCGATTAGTGTATAGCTCATTTGCATATTCAAATTCATTTTCAAAGAAACTTGTAATACATTTTTTTTTACTTTTCGTGGATACTTTCATTGTATGAAGTTTTATTCTGATAGGAGTAAAGGAAAAGAATAGCCCCATTGGGGTGTATTGTTGTCTGGCCTTACAGGCACACATCTTAGATTGATGAGAATTAAACATATTTCCTCAACTAGGATTTCTTAGGACTTTTAGTATGTTGTTCTGGACACCTTATAGAAATGATCTATGCTGAAAAAAATTCTTTTACAATTAGTTCTATTTTTGGCTCCAAAATGAGTTACTTTGCCTGGACTAAAAGGGCAGTAAAATGACTGGTCCTGACCACCTCCTCTGTGATCTGTTCTGTTGTTTGGACCAGTTGAGTGATCTGTGGAGTGTTCGTTTGTATTTATTTTTAATACAACTTTTCACGTTTCTCACTGTGTTAGCAGAATCGCCTAATGTGAGAAGCCATAATCGTTTGTCTATCAATGTTATTGATCACTATTGTTAATAGAAATCATAATAACAATGATTAAATTCTTATTATTAGTCGTAGTTGTATGAGTAGTACTATCGATTATGCAGGTCAGTGTGTTTGTGACCTGCCTCACAGTCCTGACCAGCTCCTCACAACAAGCTCCTACCTGGCACGGACCAGTGGTCACTACCACTAGGGGCGAAAAAGACACTGGTCTGTCTTGTGGTCCTTGTCATCTGCCTGTTGTCTTGACCAGTTACTGAGTGGTCTTTGGAGTAGTTATTGTACTACTAATACACCTTCTCCCCTTTCTCATTGTGTTGGCAACACTGTGCTGAATAAATGTAAAAATAATTGAAAAAAAATCATTATCTTTTGTCTGTCAAATATTATTAATCATTACTATTAATAGAAATCATAATAACAATGATTAAATTATTATTATTAGTCGTAGTTGTATGAGTAGTACTATCGACTACGCAGGTCCGTGTCTTCCTGACTGGTTTAAACTTTACTAATGTGTTGCATTTTAAAAGAACAATCATCGAGTGATTAGGTGCTGGATCAATCAAGATGATTCGACTGTTACTTTTGTTAGGCTACTTAAGTTGAATTTTTAATTAAACTTTTACATTTTTGTATTTCATTTGGTGTTGCTTTGTCACTCAACTCTACATTATTTCTTCCACTACAATTACTTGACATTAGTTTCTAGATCAAGATTTGATACAAAGGGTAATGTGACAAGCTTTTAAAATGCAACACATTGGTAAAGTTTAAACCAGTCAGGAAGACACGGACCTGCATAGTCGATAGTACTACTCATAAAACTACGACTAATAATAAGAATTTAATCATTGTTATTATGATTTCTATTAATAACAGTGATCAATAACATTGGATAGACAAACGATTATGGCTTCTCACATTAGGCGATTCTGCTAACACAGTGAGAAACGTGAAAAGTTGTATTAAAAATAAATACAAACACTCCACAGATCACTCAACTGGTCCAAACAACAGAACAGATCACAGAGGAGGTGGTCAGGACCAGTCATTTTACTGCCCTTTGTGCCAGTAAGAAGCTGGTCATGACTGCTGTGCCACTGGTCGCGACCAGTGTCTTTAGCGCCCCTAGTGGTTGTGACCACTGGTCCGTGCCAGAGACCAGCTGGTCCTGACCACACGGATCTTCATAATCAATAATAATAACAATAATAATCATAATATATCTGATATAGTGTATTTTATAGACAAAAGATTATGATCTCTGACATTTATCCAGCTAACAGTGCTGCCAAAACTACAAGAAAGGGGAGAAAATACTAAAGCCGCTTCACAGACCACAGGGACCACAGGGACCACGGGGCAGACCACTGAGGAGCTGGTCGCGACCAGTGTCTTTAGCGCCCCTAGTGGTTGTGACCACTGGTCCGTGCCAGAGACCAGCTGGTCCGTGCCAGAGACCAGCTGATCCTGACCACACGGATCTTCATAATCAATAATAATAACAATAATAATCACAATATATCTGATATAATGTATTTTAAAGACAAAATATTATGATCTCTGACATATATCCAGCTAAGAGTGCTGCCAAAACGACAGGAAAGGGGAGAAAATACTAAAGCCGCTTCACAGACCACAGGGACCACAGGGAAGACCAGTGAGGAGCTGGTCGCGACCAGTGTCTTTAGCGCCCCTAGTGGTTGTGACCACTGGTCCGTGCCAGACCACAGAATCGGCTACAACCCCCTCTCACAATCTGAACACTGGTATGTTGTATGGATCAACTGATTCTGACTTTATGTCTGTGACATCCTCCTGATGAAATACATTTCCTCATTTAGAGCTGTGATAAAGAGTTTTTGAGGAAGTGGAATCACGTGGAAAAAAGACATAAATCTTCTCTCCCCACATACACAACTCTCCTGTAGAAATTAACCTAAATAACAGTGGTGGAATGTAACTAAGTAGGCCTACATTTACAACACGGTGTTTTACCATAAATTAAACTACCCAACAATATAACGTCCTACAAGTCTGAAATGATAAACTCACAACTGTTTGGATCGTTTTCCAGTAACAGAGTATGATACAGTGTGGTAGCCTATAGTACATTTACTGAAGTAAAGGATCTGAATACTTCTTCCACCACTGCCACTGTAGCTTTTTTTTAACCGATTCTAAACTCCGGGGTTTCCTGTTTCCTCCCGCCCAAAAACTAACTGAATGCCAAAGTATAACGAACTTTAAGAAACACTGAGGTCATCTGTGAGGAACAATCAGATCAATAACCTGTGCTGTGAAGTGTTAGGCTACATGTGTTATTGACACTAATGAGATCATGACTATATTAATCCATAGTATCATCTGTGCTGATTATACTTATTTTAAGATCTACAACAGACTGTGTGTCTGTCTTCATATCTACAAAGTTAGTCATTCTTACCGTTTTCATCACAAAGTGTTTTCCCGGTCAAACACAGAAGACACAAACACAGCAGATCCAGAAGAAGCTTCATAGTTGTCTATAATTATTGGAAGAGAGACGGAGTTGTTGTTACAAATGATACATTGGCGATGGCACACAGTTTATTTACTTTCAGTTTCAGCCTACCACTCCTCAGTTAAAAAAATAAATAAAATACATTCCTCGGTGGAGCTCTTTCACCATCTTGTGTTGTGTTACTGTAGTTACAGAAGTCTAATATCATCAGCATCAGTCCTGTCTCTTGTGAGTAGATGATCACATGATTCCATTCCTGTTTTTAGAGATTGGTCTGTTTTAAGGTCCATGTATTGAACCCCTTCACGTTTCTTTTTATGCGTTATTTGCATTTTTCTATCTATTCTTTGTTTATATCATATTAAATGTTATAGTTTTCATGCACCGACAGCCAAGGCAAATTCCTTGTAAGTGTTACTTACTTAGCAATAAATATTTTTCTGTTATATTTTTCGTCTGGTGGGTGTGTCTCTCGTTTTTTGGCTGTGTCACAGGATTACGGAATAATCAGTATCACGCTATTACCTGAAAAGTTTGTTGTAATAACAAGATGTTTTTCACGTTATAACAAGGTATTTTCACATTTTAACAAGATATTTTAAGTTTTTACAACATGCAAACTCATCAAGTTATAACAATTATTGTTATTACAATATACTATGTATCACATTATAACGTGAACATAAAACTCCTGTTTAAATAAGGACACGTGTGCGGACGAATAAATTGCGAATTATGATTCATAAACACAATTTAAGTTCTACTTCATCATGGGCTGAGACTCATTCTTCCTTCTGTATGCTCCATCCATTTCAAAATCCTTCTTAGAGTATGCATACTTATCACAATATCATCCACCGTCATTATTAGCAGGAGAATCATGTAATCATTAATGTGATACTGACTTTTTTCTTTTTCTGCCGTGGCAGCACTACCCTTCTGTACCCAATCAGCTGAGATGTGTCTGTAAACTTGTGGTAAAAAAAAAAGGCAGAACACACAACAGGATGTTCAACTCAGCCCCGTTTCAGTTTATAAAAACATGTTGCTACGTTCTGTCGGGGCTGAACGTGGCCCAGCTCCACAACAACAGCACATATGTCTGTTTTGATAGGGTCTCGAAATACAAATAATGTGATATATTAATATATTTGTGTGTAGAATCCTAATTGAGGACTGCTATATGACTGCTAGAATGGGATAATGCCTTGCCTTAAGTATTTTTTTTTTTTAAACTTTATTATGTATGTACTATACAGTTTATTTTATTTGTATTTATTGATGTATGTACCTTAATGTATTGTCAATAGAGCCTTGCTGCTTTGTATATTTGTTTTTGAGAAATGCAAAATCAGTATTCCTACGAGAAGTTGTAATGTACTGAATTGTTCTAAATAGTAAAAAAAACCCACTTCCTTGTTTCTAACTCACATGTAACTGAACTAACCAATCAGACGCTAGCAGAACTTAGACTGAGGTTATAATGTGAGGAAAACCACAGAGGTAGATTCATAACTGCTATGAATACAAATGTAAATATGTCAATAATATAATAACTGTGTAAACACAAATATGTAAATAGTTAACTGTATAAACATTGTAAATACATTGTTAGTAAAAAATATTCTCTGCACCATTTCAATATCAAGTACAAACAATTTGATTGGAGATTATTTTAGTTCAGTATGTAGGTCTCGGTTCAGCCAGGACTGCATTTATTTTTAGTAACTTAGTAGCATGTATATGTATATCTAAATGGAAGTTTATTAAAAAGATGTAAACAGTGCAGTGTGTTCAAAGTGTTGTCTGTGTATTTCAGGTGAGGGCTAGTAAAGCTAAATCACTTTTTATGCAAATTTCAGCTAAAAAAACAGTCACACCGCAGAGAATAATGTCAATATTGACGTTTTATTAAAGATTTTGAATAGTATAATTTCAATACATTTAAATTGAAATGATAAAAGGCACTATATTATTGATTAACAACATAAATAGTGCAAGAACATAGTAAAGTGTACAGTACAGAGAGGCTTTTTTCTAAATACTTTTTTCTTTGGTGTATCTTCTTTTAAAAGATAGTGACAGAGACCGTCAGGAAAGACAGGAGATGACATGCAGCAAAGGGCCCTGTGGTGGACTCAAACCAAAGTCACTGTGGTGAGGACTCAGCCTAAAGTACCGGCTCTACCCGGTGACCCACCAGGGCACTTTATTCACTTTCTCACTGAGTTAGATAAGAAGATCAATACCACATCTCAGCCTTTACTATTCTTCTAAATACACAAGCAAGAAATGGTTGTCTAAAGAGCAAACAACTGTAATAAAACACACTATAAAATAACAAAAAAATTAAATGAAGTGACCTTTTTTACACAATATTTCACACTTCACACAATCACAGAAAACATTGTAATTATGTCTGAATACAAGAAGACAAGACTTATAAGAACATCATCATGTTGATCTGGTCCTCTCTGCTCTACACACCTCTGGAACAGGAATACTGTACAAGTCTTACAGTTACACAATCAACTAGAACTGCAAGACTAAATCAATGAGCCTATACATTGTGATATAACACAAGCATAAAATAACTGAAAACTAAATAAATGTTTCCAGCAACACAGACATTTTCAAAGCCTCATTCTATCATTAATGGATGAAGTTCATCTGACTCTGGAGTTGAACCTGCAGGAAAAAAAAAAAAAAACAATATTAAAGAAATTAAATTAATCTTTCTTGATCATATTCAGGCTACACAATCACAGTTTTACCGCTAACACATCATTTATTTTTGGTGTCTGATCTACACAGATCTGCCCCAAAATGCATTCTTTTCTGTTTGGAAATAAAGTTAATGTTAATGCACAAACATGAACCAGAATAGCAGGTGTACTTAGAGACGTCTACTGCTTTGTGTGTGTCGCTGCGTGATTAGAATAGAGTCCTACATCAAATATATTCAATCATTTTAAGACTAGAATAAAATGATCTTGAGTACATTATAACATCCTGTCGTATGAATTTAAGCAGTCCCATCTTTTCACTCTCGGCTTCACACATATGGCTGTAAAACTAGAGGCCAGAGTTCAAACAAACATTAAAAACTATGCATAAAAGTAAAGTTAACTTTTTGTTGGTTACTTTCAAAAAACAAAATGGAGATGCATCTCTCAGCAACATCAGGCAGTGTGCACACTCAGATTTAATCTACTACAGACTGCTGATATTTCATTAAGAAATGTGAAACTGACACCATCGATGAGTTCAAAGTTTTCATCATGTTTGTTCAGATGCAGCAGCTAGATAACAAGGTGGAGACCAGGCTCCAGTCCTTAAATGAGAGGACATCTTTAACTCTTTCATCAAAGTACTCACCAACAACAACAAGCTTAATGTGGCATTCTTGAGGTTTCTGAATGAATGGCAAACTACATCTGTATTCTCCACTGTCAGTCCTCCTCATATTTCTGATGATTATGGAGGCGTTGCCTTGTTCCAGTTCATCTGGAAAATGTGAGACTCGACCTTTCAACTGCTCACTCTGACCTGGACGCTCGTCACTGTAAAGATCACCTTTATCATACAGGAACACCTGACCACCAGCAGTTTTCTCCCAGACGAACCATGTTAACCGAAGGTCCTCCTTGGTGATGAGGGAACAGGGTAAAATAGCATCACTGCCTTCTTCCACTGTGATGACTTTTGGCTCTGGAAGATAAAAACATGTATTAATCAATATGTTTACATGCAGAGTAATCAATTAGTAATTATTAAGGCAGAATTTCTTTTTACAATTATTCCACAAAGGCAGTTTTACAAGCAGTTTAGTTTATAGTCTACTTTTTCCTACATAATTATATCTGCATATTCTTTTTAAACATAACCAAAATATTTGAACTATGTTTAAGCTTGTACTGCATTATATAATTTACATACCCTTCATTACATATATTCAATCATTTTAAGACTAGAATAAAATGATCTTGAGTACATTATAACATCCTGTCGTATGAATTTAAGCAGTCCCATCTTTTCACTCTCGGCTTCACACATATGGCTGTAAAACTAGAGGCCAGAGTTAAAAAAAAACCATTAAAAACTATGCATAAAAGTAAAGTTCACTTTTTGCTTTGTTACTTTTGAAAACAAAACAAAAATGCAGATGCATCTTTCAGTAACATCAGTCAGTGTGCACACTCAGATTTAATCTACTTACTTATTATGGAAAACAATAACATAAGTTACCATAGTTATGCGGATGACACACAAATTTATATAACCTTATCGCCAGGGGACTATAGTCCAATACAACAACTGACTAAGTGCATTGAACAAATTAACGACTGGATGTGCCAGAATTTTCTTAAATTAAATGAAGAAAAAACTGAGGTGGTTGTTTTTGGAGCAAAAGTGGAACGATTAAAAGTCAGCACTCAGCTTCAAACGATAATGTTAACAACAACAGACAAAGCCAGAAATCTTGGTGTAGTCATGGACTCAGACCTGAATTTTAACAGCCACATTAAGACAATTACAAAGTCTGCCTATTACCACCTTAAAAATATATCAAGGGTTAAAGGACTTATGTCTCAGCAGGACTTGGAAAAACTTGTCCATGCTTTTATCTGCAGGTCAGCTGAAACTCTCAGTTCTTTTAAATCAAGGCTGAAGACCTATCTTTTTGATGTTGCCTTTCTTTAAATAACTGTTCATTTGTCATACTGAAGTTGCATTGATGACACTGTATGACATTCTATGACTGCTCTTTAATGTTTAATTTGTTATACTGCACTGTAACCTTTATTCACGTATTTTATCTCTCAGTTTCTGATTAAAATCATTGAGACGAATACTGACAGTGGGAAATGAGTTGTTTGAAACGTTTCTGGGTTTTGGTTTTATTTTGAGTTTCTGGTTGAACAAAATATATTTGAATTCTGATTATTTTGATAGCTTTTACAAAAGGTAAAGGCCATATTTCCCAATCAAATCAAATCAATAAATCATCTCTCCAAAACGGGTCAGACAGTAGTCTTATTATCCATAACAAAGACCAGTCTGTGAATTGGTCAGATTTAGTCTGTGAACTAGGTCAAAAAGGCAAGTCTGTGAACTTGACAGATAGGTCTGAGAACTTATCAGAGACAGTCTGTGAACTGCCCCGGATTTAGTAAGGTTTGCCGAAATTTAAACCAAGCTTTGTACGCGACGGCTACATCGTAGGGAAAAGTAGTACTGCTGAGATTTTGTTATGGGTAATGGAAATACTAAGTCACTTGAGCCAGAGGGCCCCGTAGTCGGAGAAATAAAAGGAAAATATGGACCCGACTGTGTAAAATGTCTTCCATACTGGTCCAAAAATGTTGGTTTCCCAGAAAATGTATCATTTAGTACAAGCAAATTAAAGATGTTAAAACTGGATTTATTTTTAAAAACTGAAGGGGAAGTTTAATTTCTTATACTGCACTGTCAATTTTATTCTTGTCTTTTATCTAGTGGTATTTTTGAACATATAACATACATATTTCTTTCTTTTTTTAATCATTTTTATCCGCTCTTTAATGTTTTAATTTAATTTAATTTTTTTAATCGTTTTCTGACTTCTCTTTAATGTTTTATGTAAAGCACTTTGAATTGCCCTGTTGCTGAAATGTGCTATATAAATAAAGCTGCCTTGCCTTGCTTTACTACAGACTGCTGATATTTCATTAAGAAATGTGAAACTGACACCATCGATGAGTTCAAAGTTTTCATCATGTTTGTTCAGATGCAGCAGCTAGATAACAAGGTGGAGACCAGGCTCCAGTCCTTAAATGAGAGGACATCTTTAACTCTTTCATCAAAGTACTCACCAACAACAAGGTAAATGTAGAATTTTTGACGTTTCTGAATTGATTTAATAATACAACAGTAGTATCCAGTGTCAGCCCACATCGTATTTCTGATGATTATGGAGGCGTTGCCTTGTTGCAGTTCATCTGGAAAATGTGAGACTCGACCTTTGAACTGCTCACTCTGATCTGGACGCTCGTCACTGTAAAGATGACCTTTATCATACAGGAACACCATCTGACCACCATAACTTTTCTCCCAGACGAACTGTGTTGACGTGATGTCCTCCTTGGTCCAGAGGAAATAGGGTAAAGTAACATCACTGCCTTCTGTCACTCTGATGAGTTTTGGGTCTGGAAGATAAAAACATGTATTAATCAGTATATTTACATACAGAGTCATCAATGAGTAATTATTAAGTCAGAACAAAAATTGTAAGCAGAATTATTCCACAAAGGCAGTTTTACAAGCAGTTTAGTTTGTAGTCTAATTTCTCCTACATAATTATATCTGCATATTTTTTAAACATAAGCAAAATATTTGAACTATGTTTAAGCTTGTACTGCATTATATAATTTACATACCCTTCATTACATATATTCAATCATTTTAAGAATAGAATAAAATGATCTTGAGTACATTATAACATCCTGTCGTATGAATTTAAGCAGTCCCATCTTTTCACTCTCGGCTTCACACATATGGCTGTAAAACTAGAGGCCAGAGTTCAAACAAACATTAAAAACTATGAATAAAAGTAAAGCTAACTTTTTGGTTGCTTTCTTTCAAAACCAAAACCAAAATGCAGATGCATCTCTCAGTAACATCAGGCAGTGTGCACACTCAGATTTAATCTACTACAGACTGCTGATATTTCATTAAGAAATGTGAAACTGACACCATCGATGAGTTCAAAGTGTTCATCATGTTTGTTCAGATGCAGCAGCTAGATAACAAGGTGGAGACCAGGCTCCAGTCCTTAAATGAGAGGACATCTTTAACTCTTTCATCAAAGTACTCACCAACAACAAGATTAATGTAGAATTCTTTAGCTTCCTGAATTGATTGAATAATACATCTGTAGTCTCCACTGTCAGCCCTCGTCGTATTTCTGATGATTATGGAGGCGTTGCCTTGTTCCAGTTCATCTGGAAAATGTGAGACTCGACCTTTGAACTGCTCACTCTGACCTGGATGCTCGTCACTGTAAAGATGACCTTTATCATACAGGAACACCTTCTGATCACCAGCCGTTTTCTTCCAGATAAACCGTGTTGAACGAAGGTCCTCCTTGGTGATGAGAGAACAGGGTAAAGTAACATCACTGCCTTCTCTCACTCTGATGACTTTTGGCCCTGGAAGATAAAAACATGTATTAATCAGTATGTTTACATGTAGAGTCATCAATTAGTAATTATTGAGGCAGAAATTCATTTTTAAGCGGAATTATTCCATAAAGGCAGTTTTACCAGCATTTTGGTTTTTTACTTCACTCTCAGCTTCACACATATGGCTGTAAAACTAGAGGCCAGAGTTCAAACAAACATTAAAAACTATGAATAAAAGTAAAGTTAACTTTTTGTTGGCTACTTTCAAAAACAAAAACAAAATGCAGATGCATCTCTCAGCAACATCAGGCAGTGTGCACACTCAGATTTAATCTACTACAGACTGCTGATATTTCATTAAGAAATGTGAAACTGACACCATCGATGAGTTCACTGTTTAACTGTTTAATCAAAGTACTCACCAACATCAAGCTTAATGTAGAACATTTCAGGTTTCTGATTTAATGGAATAATACATCTGTATTCTCCACTGTCAGCCCCCGTCATATTTCTGATGATTATGGAGGCATCGCCTTGTTCCAGTTTATCTGGAAAATGTGAGACTCGACCTTTGAACTTCTCACTCTGACCTGGACGCTCATCACTGTAAAGATGACCTTTATCATACAGGAACACCTCCTGACCATCATCAGTTTTACGCCAGACAAACTGTGTTAACCGAAGGTCCTCCTTGGTCCAGAGGGAACAGGGTAAAATAACATCACTGCCTTCTTCCACTCTGATGACTTTTGGCTCTGGAAGATAAAAAACATGTATTAATCAATATGTTTACATGTAGAGTCATCAATTAGTAATTATTAAGGTAGAAATTCTTTTTTAAGCAGAATTATTCCATGAAGGCAGTTTTACCAGCATTTTGTTTTTTTAGCAGTTTAGCAGGCCCACCTGCTCTCTTCATAGTCATCAGATTAATTTACCATATAATCAATAATATAATAAAAATAGAGGGAGGCAGGCAGGTACAGCCCGATCCGGTTGGGGAGAGTTCTAGCCCGACCATGTTCCTCTCCTTAACCTGTCTCTGTTAACTATGCTGTCATAGTTTTAGACTACCGGGGAGCTTCCTTTGACACACTGAGCTCCTCTCTCTTCTCTCTTTCCATTTGGGTGTATCCATGTCCCAGAAATGCTTGTTACTAACCTAGCTCTGGGGAGCTTATTCCACGGAGTCCTTATGTTTTGGTTTTGCCAAGCATATTTCCTTGGATTAGGGCGGCACCAAAATCTGCTGCGCCCTGCTACATCCTGCTAAGTCCTGCTATGCTCTGATGTGCCATGCTACATCCTGTAACACCCTGCAGTGCCCTACAGCTATGCTCTGCTGTGCCGTGTTACATCCTGTAACACCCTGCAGTGCCCTACAGCTATGCTCTGCTGTACCATGCTACATCCTGTAACACCCTGCAGTGGCTTACAGCTATGCTCTGCTGTGCTATGCTACATCCTGTAACGCCCTGCAGTGCCCTACAGCTATGCTCTGCTGTACCATGCTACATCTTGTAACGCCCTGCAGTGCCCTACAGCTATGCTCTGCTGTACCATGCTACATCCTGTAACACCCTGCAGTGCCTTACAGCTCTGCTCTGCTGTGTCATGCTACATCCTGTAACACCCTGCAGTGCCCTGCTATGCCATGAACTACTACGACTACTATTTCTAGTCACTGTTCCATTATCTTTATTGTGACTATTATTATTGTTCATCACACCCCCAACCGGCACCGTCAGACACCGCCTACCAAGAGCCTGGGTCTGTCCGAGGTTTCTCCCTAAAAGTTGTTTTCCTCGCAACTGTAGCACTAAATGCTTGCTCTTGGGGGATTACTGGAATTGTTGGATCTTTGTAAAATATAGAGTGTGGTCTAGACCTACTCTATCTGTCTTGAGATAACTCTTGTTATGGTTTGATACTATAAATACAATTGAATTGAATTGTAGTATAATTTCTCCTCTAACATAATTATTACTGCTTTTCTTTTATAGCAGACCAATATATTTAAGTTGTTAAATAAGAGGACATTTTTAACTATTTAATCAAAGTACTCACCAACAACAAGCTTAATGTGGAATTTTTTCTTAATGAATGGAATACTACATCTGTAGACTCCACCGTCAGCCCTCGTTATATTTCTGATGGTTATGGAGGCGTCGCCATGTTTCAGTCCAGATGGACAATGTGAGACTCGACCTTGGAACTGTTCACTCTGATCTGGAAGCTCGCCTTTATCATACAGGAACACCTCCATCTGACTTTCATCATTCTGAGACATTTTCTGCCAGATAAACTGTGTTGACCTAATGTCCTTGTTCCAGAGGTAACAGCGTAAAATAATATCACGGCCTTCTTCCACTGTGATGATCTTTGGCTCTGGAAGATAAAAACATGTATTAATCAATATGTTTACATGCAGAGTCATCAATTAGTAATTATTAAGGCATAAACAAATAAGCAGAATTATTCCACAAAGGCAGTTTTACCAGAAGTTTAGTTTGTAGTCTACTTTCTCCTCCATAATGATTTCTGCATATTTTTTTTATACACGACCAAAATACTTTAACTGTTTCAGCTTGTAGTGTATTATATAACTCTCATACCCTACATTAAATATATTTTACCAACATTTTGTTTTTTTAGCAGTTTAGCAGGCCCACCTGCTCTCCTCATAGTTGTCAGATTAATTTACCATATAATCAATAATATAATAAAAATAGAGGGAGGCAGGCAAGTACAGCCCGATCCGGTTGGGGAGAGTTCTAGCCCGACCATGTTCCTCTCCTTAACCTGTCTCTGTTAACTATGCTGTCATAGTTTTAGACTACCGGGGAGCTTCCTTTGACACACTGAGCTCCTCTCTCCTCTCTCTTTCCATCTGTGTGCATTCTGCAGTGCCCTACAGCTATGCTCTGCTATACCATGCTACATCCTGTAATACCCTGCAGTGCCCTACAGCTATGCTCTGCTATACCATGCTACATCCTGTAACACCCTGCAGTGCCCTACAGCTATGCTCTGCTGTGCCATGCTACATCCTGTAACACCCTGCAGTGGCTTACAGCTATGCTCTGCTGTGCTATGCTACATCCTGTAACACCCTGCAGTGCCCTACAGCTATGCTCTGCTATACCATGCTACATCTTGTAACACCCTGCAGTGCCCTACAGCTATGCTCTGCTGTGCCATGCTACATCCTGTAACACCCTGCAATCCCCTACAGCTATGCTCTGCTATACCATGCTACATCTTGTAACACCCTGCAGTGCCCTACAGCTATGCTCTGCTGTGCCATGCTACATCCTGTAACGCCCTGCAGTGCCCTGCTATGACATGAACTACTACGACTACTATTTCTAGTCACTGTTCCATTATCTTTATTTTGACTATTATTGCCACTGTTCATCACACCCCCAACCGGCACCGTCAGACACCGCCTACCAAGAGCCTGGGTCTGTCCCAGCTTTCTCCCTAAAAGTTGTTTTCCTCGCAACTGTCGCACTAAATGCTTGCTCTTGGGGGGATTACTGGAATTGTTGTTGCTTTTCTTTTATAGCAGACCAATATATTTAAGTTGTTAAATAAGAGGACATTTTTAACTATTTAATCAAAGTACTCACCAACAACAAGCTTAATGTGGAATTTTTTATGTTTCCGAATTAATGGAATACTACATCTGTAGACTCCACCGTCAGCCCTCGTTATATTTCTGATGGTTATGGAGGCGTCGCCATGTTTCAGTCCAGATGGACAATGTGAGACTCGACCTTTGAACTGTTCACTCTGATCTGGAAGCTCGCCTTTATCGTACAGGAACACCTCCATCTGACTTTCATCATTCTGAGACATTTTCTGCCAGATAAACTGTGTTGACCGAATGTCCTTGTTCCAGAGGGAACAGGGTAAAGTAACATCATCGCCTTCTTTCACTTTGATGATCTTTGGCCCTGGAAAATAAAAACATGTATTAATCAATATGTTTACATGCAGAGTCATCAATGAGAAATTATTAAGGCAGAAAAAAACTGTAAGCAGAATTATTCAACAAAGGCAGTTTTACAAGCGGTTTAGTTTGTAGTCTAATTTCTCCTCCATAATTATTTCTGCATATTCTTCTCATACACGACCAAAATACTTCAACTGTTTAAGCTTGTAGTGTATTATGTAATTCTCATACCCTACATTAAATATAATAAATTCGAAGAATAATGAATTAAGAATGAAATAAAATCATCTTAAGTACATTATAACATCCTATCACAGTTTTATTAAAGTAAATCCAACTGACTTGATTCTACTCTGGTGTAAATACCAACAGAATGATTAATGTCTGAAGATAAAACTACTGCAAAGACTCTAAATATGACGATGATGATGATAAAATGATGATGATCTAAATATCATATATATATAATATTATTTTGCCTGCTCATCATGAATATGTTTATACAATAATTTTTTTACACTTACTTCTTTTACGCCTGTATGAAATATACACAGCTAGAATAACACCAGCAACAAGAAAAAGAACACCAGCAACAATCCATCCAGTGGAGAACCCTGAAACAGAAGACAAAAAGTTAATGTAACACTCAGGGCCCTATTTTAACGATCAACCTTTGTACACAAATCTAGGAGACGATCCATGTTTAAGCTTAATAGAACAATTAGCATTGTTGTAGAAGGTTCTGATGGCATTGCAAAAGAATTCACCAAATCCAAATCTTCTAAGTGAATGAAAAAGAAAATTGTGCTCCACAGTGTCAAAAGCTTTAAAGAAGTCTAGGAAAAAAATAAAACTGTTTTTGAAATTAAATGTGAGTAATCAAGTATATCTAAAACCAACCTAATATTGTCAGAGATATGCCTGTTAGGCATGAACCCTGATTGTGCTTTGTCAATAATTGATGCAAGTACTATTTTAATTCTTTTAGCAAAGATAAGGGCTAATATTTTGTAATCATTATTTAGTAAACAAATAGGGCGCCAGATATCAATACAAAGTACATCTTTATGAGGTTTTGGAATGAGTGTAATTAAGCCCTGAGTCATAATCCAAGGTGATGTATTGGCTAAAATACTTTCATTGAACACATGTAGTAAAAAGAGAGCTAATTGCAAGTGTTGGTGTATAAATGTCTCACACACATGTTGATGTAGAGATCAGTAAATTCATCAAAATCAGGACTCACCTGAGGTTGGCTCTGCTCCGTCACATAAAAGAGAAAACAATAGATGTTAGAGAGCTTATTAAATATCATTCATCAACTTGGTAGAGAGGCAACACTGAGAACACACCTGAACTTTGTTTCCTGTTTATTGAACAGAATTTGTCCTCTGATATGTTATACCCGTTTTATCTTTTTACTTGTGGAACAAAAACTTCTGTCATCACAAGCTGCAGCAAAACTTACAAGAAATACGTTTTAGTGGCTAATTTAAATATGAAATACGTTACTAACACTAAAGTACAGAAAGTTTAGCTTTGTTTGTGTTTCTAGATGTTGTATGCAGGAATGTGATAGGTTGGATATTCACATGTGTTCAAAGGTATTTCATCTATTCTAAGGATCTTCCATATAAGGATTGGTTTTCAAGGTGACATTATCTCACAGAAAGAAATAGACTAGAATGTGTGAATCTATTAGAAGTATCTTCCACATAAGGAACACTAGCCCACAGAAATAGGTTGGAATATGTGAGTTCCAGAGAGAGTATATAAAAAGGAATCATTCTGATGTTCATGTTAGGCACCCTTGTGCACTCTCAGAATGGAGAATAATATGTAATCATGCAGTTGAGAGGGAAATATGCTGCCTAACAGTCATAACTTGTCATTTTATTTCATATTATATAAATGAATAAATAGATAAATAAATAAATATGCCTATGAAATACATCATGAAATTAAAAAATGAGGTAATGTATAAATGAAATGCTGAATTTCGGCAGTGTGGAGATTTTTGAGAGTTGTGGTGGTTCAGAATCAGATCATAGGGATCAGCAGTTTTAGCTAGCAGTCCGCTCCAGTCCCCAACGCGGGGGGGTTTGACCTACTCTCCTTCTTGCAAAATAGTCTCAGCAGCAGGACGGCACTAGCTAGTAATCCTGGGAACCAGACCAATCTGCTGAGCTCATGTGTTACTTCCTCTGGCAGAAGGTGATATGCTGGTGATGCAGGCTAGCTAGTTGCTTTAAGGCTGAATCTCATTTCTCTGTCTTACCCCTTCCCCTTAGTTTTGCGCGTTCACGTGAGAGTAAGGGCTATCCCAATTCTCGTTTTGATCGAAGGGTAGGGCTAAGGGGGAGGGCTAGATACCCCTTAAAACCAAGCAGAGTCGCTAGCTTACTTGAAAGCAAGGGGTACCCAGAATATACTGCACAACCGGTAACAATGGCGGCCAGATCGACCAGAGAGACCCATAAATGTAATTATTTTCATCTTAAAGAATTGATTTAAAAATTACAACAGTCTTGTTTTGTGCTCTACACAGTCCTGTACATATATATTTGCAACCATGTTCTAAATTGAAACATTTTTAAAAATCACTAGTTTGCTAGGCTAACGTTACATTGCTTATTTGCACAACAGTCCCGCATTTCGCTGCCTTGAATGGACTCCATGCATGTCTACAGTTTTAACTAAATTCCATTAGCAGCGAATTTCGTTTGCTAGTGCATAACACTACTTGCTTTGGAGACATCGATACGTGCTTTACATTTACCGTCCTGTATCAGGGACGCCGGAGGAAACCTGGCAACTGATCAAATTTCGGGCTGAAAACGAGCAGAAGTTTCTTAAATCAAAATACGCTGCAAAGCAACTATGGGAGTGAGTCATGCGTTCATGTTGTAGCCATTCATAATTGTATTGGTACTGTATTATTGTAATCATTTGTAATTCATTCCTGTTCATTCACCTTTACGTTGTTGTTGGTTATGATACAGGACACTGATGAAAGAAACGGGGTTGGAGGGAAAGGTTACTGGCCAACAGTTTCATGTATATTTTCAATCTTATGATTACAATATTGTTATTAATATTTCATCGTTGCACTGAACTGCCTGCACTACATTTATATTTAAATCTTAAATCTCAGACTATACCGATATTGCACTATTCCTTCCCTCTCTTCAACTGTTATTTTATATTTTTTGTAAATTTATATTGTATTGTTATTCTGTATACTTTACAGTATACAGAATAATGTCCTTTCTGTTTTTATTCTTATATGTTAAGTGAGTGTTGTACTTTGAGAGCAAAGATTAACCAGAGTCATATTCCTTGTTTGTTTGCACAAACTTGGCCAATAAAGCTGATTCTGATTCTGATTTTAGTTATGGTCAGGGACGGACTGACAATCTGCGCTCGGGAAAAGTCCAGAACGGCACAAAAAAAGTCTAATAAAGCGATATTAACAGCCAACAGCAGGGGGCGCTAATACGATCACTTATATACTACGTGTAAAAAAAAAAAAAACTGAGGAAGAAGAGTAGGCCTACATCATTAGACGTGACTGGTCATGATGAGGGACAGACAGCAGAGTTAATTTCACATCAACAAGAGGTACTGGTAAGTGCCAGGAGCAGGACACATTGTAACAGGCTGCCTTTATCGCTATCTTAGCGAATTGCATAGTCACCTATCAACATGGGTGTGCATCATGATTATGATAATGATCGTGCCATTTAGTGCTGTCAAACTTAACGTGTTTAATAATTTCTGTTAATTTTAATCATTGACCGAACATCTTTAACTGTTTAATAAAAGTACTCACCAACAACAAGATCAATGTAGAATGTCTGAGGTGGATGAAGACGAGGAAAATCACAGGTATAGACTCCACTGTCAGATAGTTTTGTATTTCTGATGATTATGGAGGCGTTGCCGTGTTTCAGTTCATCTGGAAAATGAGAGACTCGACCTTTGAACTCTTCACTCTGACCATCTAGACCGTTGTTGTAATGACTGCCTCCATCATACAGGAACACCTCCTTCAGACCATCATCTTTCTGAGCAACTTTCCTCCAGTCAAAGAGTTTAAACTCAATGTTCTCCTTGGTGCTGAGAGAACAGGGTAACATTACATCACTGTCTTGTTCCACGGTCACGTTGACGTCTGGCCCTGAAAGATAAATCATGTATTAATCAGTATGTTTACATGCAGAGTAATTAGGTTTAGACAGACTTAGACAGTCTTGTTTTCTGGCCTTGTTTTGCACATTGTGCTCTGATTCTTACATTTTGGTATATTCTAATTTTTATTTTTTATAACCTTTATATATATTTTTTTTCTGATTCTTACATTTCACACTGGTCTTAAGCATGCAATGAAAAATTAATAACATTGAACTCTCTCTCTTTTTCCCAAATAATGTTGAACATCAACTCGGTATAGGCCTTTCTCTCTCTCTGCAGATTGTGGCCTTTCAATAATGTGATTGTTTGAACTTCAGAGTTGAGCTGAGTTAGAAATGTTACAGACGTGTTTTTCTCTTCTAGTAAGATTCCTACCATGACTTTCACTTCCTGGACAGAAACTAAGAAAAAATTTATAACAACTTTGCCACAATATGTAAGGTGACAAAAAAAATCAATGTTGTCTTCTGCCCCTGAATGGTCAGACAAATAAATAAATGTAGGTTAACACCACTGCTCTGCAAAGAAACAGATCTAGTAAACATCCTATGAACCTGTTGGCATTACAGCTCTTATTATTGACCACATACTGTCTCCTCATCACATACAGGAAGTAAGCTAGTTAGTCTGTGAGATTTTTAATTGAGTAAGAACAGTTGAGGGATAAATCATGTTAATTTCAGCCTGATGGTCCTCATTAGGATTTATTGTATTTCAAAGGAAGGAAGGAAGTGAAAGGGAAAAAATAAGAAAGTTTCCATTTTTTATGTATAATATTTGATCAATTCAGCTCTTTCAGAGGCTGAAGTGAGATCAACACACCTAATGAAACCTGATGAGTGTTTGTTTAACAGTGATGTCATTTACATACATCAGTTCTTCATGGTCCTGGTATTATACAGATTAAAATGTTTCAGTATTAAGAGACAGAAATATACATGATCAAAATGAGCCCTAAGAGAACAGGCTAAACAGAACATTAGTTAGACTTTCACTTCCTGGACAGAAACTAAGAACATTATTATTTTTATAAGGTGACAATATGTCAATGTTGTCTTCTGCCCCTGAATGGTCAGACTAATAAATAAATGTAGGTTAACACCACTGCTCTGCAAAGAAACAGATCTAGTAAACATCCTATGAACCTGTTGGCATTACAGCTCTTATTATTGACCACATACTGTCTCCTCATCAGATACAGCAAGTATACACACTACACAGAGAGAGAGAGAGAGAGAGAGAGAGAGAGAGAGAGAGAGAGATGTAACTTTCTCTGGTTGAAATATTTAAATGTGGGTCTCTTAGTCTAATAAATACATTTTAAAATTCACATCAAACCTCAGACCAGAAAGTGGAGAGCTGACAGGAAGTAACATGGGGAGATTGGGCAGTATCCCATAATAAACACACAACTGTTTGGATCGTTTCCAGTTTCTAAAATGTTTCTGCATTGAGATACTTTTACTACTTTAAAGCCTACATTTTCCAGTGTTGTAATACTATTTTTACTTAAGTAAAGGATCTGAATACTTCTTCCATCACTACTTGTCATATTGTAGTTTCTACTTTAGCTTATCAAAAAAAGAAGCTTCAGGACAGTTGGTGGTGGATGGACAGATTCTGGGAAATACATGACAAAGCCCCACCTTCTCACGACAGAATGGAGACACCCCCCCCCACACACACACACACACACACACACACACAGCAGAAAGGACGCTACAGCTAAAGTTACTAAACTATTAATATTTTTGATCTTTGCTAAATATTAGGAAACATTTTGATGTGACAGCAGCTGAGCAGCATGATTACAATTCTGTCTCCAGACCTCTGCATGTTAACAGGTGCTTCAGACACTTAAAATAAAAAATTACATTTGCAAATACATAACTCAGTGTAATAATCAGTTTTCTTACCGTTTAGTTGAGCAGACGTGATTCCAGAGCGAGTCAGGAGGCAGAGACACAGAAGAGGAAGAAGCTCCATCTCTGTCGATGTCTCCTAAAGATCAAACATCACTTTAACATCACAACGTCTCATATAACGGAGATGGAGCCACTAATTGGTACTGATGCAACAACAACAGCACCACTTCCTGCACAAATACTTCAGAATAAAAGCATCATCTCCACAGAACTATGATGACTCAGGAATTCTGCACAAAAATTGCTCATAATGTGTGCAAACTAACATTAAATCTTGTTATTAAATAAAACATCAGAGCCTCAAATTAACACTTAAATTCACTCTTCACATTTGTTTCAACTTTACTGTTGCATGAATGTCTTCATCTCCTGACCACTTTATCAGCAGAAGTAAAACCGTTTCAGGTGCAATTTCTTCAGAATAAATTTAATTAACTTACACAGAAAGGAGATACTGTGAACTGGCAGCAAAATGCAGCTGTTCTGGATCACCAACCAGGTAAAATGTGATCAATACTTTCTGATAATTTGATTATGAATGGCCCACTGGCCAAATGCTTAATAGTTATTATTATTAATATAATAATTATTATTATTATTATTATTATAACCATAGTGAAATCGTGCAAGCGATAAAAACCCGTCCTATGCGCTGTTGGCCTGTAAAGACAATTTATTTGTATATTAAAAAAAAATAAATCAGACCGGCCCACATTAAAAAAAATAGTCCGGCCCCTCTGGCATTTGCCAGAATTGCCAGATGGCCAATCTGCCCCTCACTGTGGTGCTGACAGTAATAAATACATGGAATACATACGCATTACAGAGCTTTACTTTTTGCAGCTATATGTCTACAAATGGTTCATGAGAACAGCCAGAGAGTAAACATAAAGAACAGTTAAATGTGCTGCTAAAACACATGAACAGCTCAAGGAGGAATCTTACCAATAATAGCCACATAAATCTCAGCATGAGTCCTACGGTTGGTTTCCTCCTGTGTGACGACACAGTGACACAGCAATAACTACAGAATAATTACATGATTAGTTATAGGGATGTAATCATGCATTGTGAATCAGTTAAATCAATATAAATGTGTAGGCCAGTCGGCCAGTCGGCCTTCGTCGCCACTAGTTCCTGGCCGTCAGCTTGGTGTGTCAGGGCCTTTAGGGGCCCCCTGAGTACTTGGGCCCCTGGCAGGGGCGTAGCACAAAATTCTGGGTCCTGTAGAAAGGCATTTTCTATGGGCAACTCCACACATCCACAGCTATTCATTCTAGCATCTTTTTGGGCCCTCCTCACATGAGGGCCCTGGGTACTCAGTCCCCTTTTTCACCCCAGTCCGACGCCCCTGGCCCCTGGGCCCGGTACTAAATCCAGCCCTGGTATTGTTGAGTTACAAGGGAACAACATAAATACATGAGTGGAGAATCCTACTGAATGCAGACTCTTTTATATTATCTGAATGATTTGAGGAGTATGAAAATGATGTGTATCATCTTCTATGGCACATCTGCTCTCACAGAGATCTAAACCCAACTGAATAGTTCTGATCATTGACAGCGGTCTTCAACATTATTAAACCCCAAATGAAGGAAAATATTATTTAGAAGAACTCTGTTCATCCCCCCAGGAGACTTCAGAGTCTTATAGACACTGTTAGTGTTTTCTAAAGGCCATTAAGGAAAGCAACTGGGCACAAACATTACAGCTTTCATGGCTTTCTGCCAGAAATCTCTTAGCTTTAGGCAACACAACTACTTGATTACATTCAGGAGAAGATAGTGGTTTGGGTTTGGGTTAAGGTTAGATAAATAACAGCAGATCAGAAGGAGCTTCATAGTCGATTGGATCACTTACTGGATCACTTACTGTAAAAACTGGGAGATGATTTTGATTTAATTGACACATTCACATTTTCCAGATAAACTGGAACAAGGCAACGCCTCCATAATCATCAGAAATATAACGAGGGCTGACAGTGGAGACTACAGATGTATGTTTCCATTAATTCAGAAACCTCAAATGTTCTACATTAAGCTTGTTGTTGGTGAGTACTTTGATGAACCAGTTAAAGATGTCCTCTCATTTAAGGACTGGAGCCTGGTCTCCACCTTGTTATCTAGCTGCTGCATCTGAACAAACATGATGAAAACTTTGAACTCATCCATGGTGTCAGTTTCACATTTCTTAATGAAATATCAGCAGTCTGTAGTAGATTAAATCTGAGTGTGCACACTGACTGATGTTGCTGAGAGATGCATCTGCATTTTGGTTTTGGTTTTGAAAGTAACCAACAAAAAGTTAACTCTACTTTTATGCATAGTTTTTAATGTTTGTTTGAACTCTGGCCTCTAGTTTTACAGCCATATGTGTGAAGCTGAGAGTGAAAAGATGGGACTGCTTAAATTCATACGACAGGATGTTATAATGTACTCAAGATCATTTTATTCTATTCTTAAAATGATTGAATATATGTAATGAAAGATATGTACATTTTATAATGCAGTACAAGCTCTAACATAGTTCAAATATTTGGGTTATATTTTTAAAAAGAAAGTAGATTAAGTAGTGTGCACACTGCCTGATGTTGCTGAGAGATGCATCTGCATTTTGGTTTTCCAAAAATCTAAACCAAAGCAAGTCAACTTTACTTTTATGCAAGTTTTTAAAGTAGTTTTAGCTGCTCAGTGTCCAGCAGATTAGACTATGGTTGTACTGGGCAGCTTCCAGGTATGAATGTGGAACTGTGTGAATGTGATCAGGGCGTTCCTTCAAAAGAGAGGTTTCCTTTCAGTGAACCTTACCTGAATGAATAAAGGTTAAAAGGTATATACAGGACTTTATTCTAATCACACAGTGACACACACAAAGCAGTAGGCGTCTCTAAGTGCACCTGCTATTCTGGTTCATGTTTGTGCATTAACATTAACTTTATTTCCAAACAGAAAAGAATGCATTCTGGGGCAGATCTGTGTAGATCAGACACCAAACATAAATGATATGTTAGCAGTAAAACTGTGATTGTGCAGCCTGAATATGATCAAGAAAGTTTATCATAATTTTCTTTACTATTGTTTTGTCCTTCCTGCAGCTTGAACTCAGAAGAAGGAATGTCGTTCACTAATGATAGAATGAGGCTTTGATAATGTCTGTGTTGTTGGAAACATTTATTTTGTCTTCAATTATTTTATGTTTGTGTGATATCACAATTAATAGGCTCATTGATTTTGTCTTGCAGTTCTAGTTGATTGTGTAACTGTTTGTAAGACTTGTACAGTATTCCTGTTCCAGAGGTGTGTAGAGCAGACAGGACCAGATCAACATGATGATGCTCTTAGAAGTCTTGTATTTTTGTATTCAGAACAAAGCACAAAGTTAGCAGTTATGCTATGAAGTGTGAAATACTGTGTAAAAGTGGTCATTCATTTATTTTTTTCTATTTTATATTGTGTTTTATTACAGTTACTTTTAAGACAATCATTTGTTACTTTTGCATTTAGAAGAATAGTAAAGGCTGAGATGTAGCATTGATCTTCTTATCTAACTCAGTGAGAAAGGTAATAAGGTGCCGTCCTGGTGGATCACCAGGTAGAGCCTGTAGCCTACATTAGGCTGACAGCGCGTTCCATTTACACTGCAATACATCCCTGATCCATTTACCTCGGAACTTGGGAGCCGAAGCTGGAAATGACGTCACACCCGAGTTGAATGGGTTTGGATTTTCATTGTTTACATTAGCCAGGTTAGCCATTGTTAGCAATGCCAGTTTATAACAAAGCATTACGCTGTTTTTTGTGTTTGGATTTGATGCACAAAGTTATGTGTGCACACATACCTCGTTGGCCGGCATACAGCTGCTGTCTGATGTCTCGTTCCGCTGGCCACCCGCAGCTCCAAAAACTCCAGGGGACAACAGGTAAGGATGCACTCAGCCGGTGTTCCAGCAACACACATCAAGCAATGTCCTCAGGGAAACGACAGCTCAATCTAACGATGTCCTCAGGGAAACGACAGCTCAATCCAACGATGTCTTCAGGGAAACGACAGCTCAATCCAACGATGTCCTCAGGGAAACGACAGCTCAATCCAACAATGTCCTCAGGGAAACGACAGCTCAATCTAACGATGTCCTCAGGGAAACGACAGCTCAATCCAACGATGTCTTCAGGGAAACGACAGCTCAATCCAACGATGTCCTCAGGGAAACGACAGCTCAATCCAACAATGTCCTCAGGTAAAACGACAGCTCAATCCAACGATGTCCTCAGGGAAACGACAGCTCAGTCCAACGATGTCCTCAGGGAAACGACAGCTCAATCCAACGATGTCTTCAGGTAAAACGACAGCTCAATCCAACGATGTCCTCAGGGAAACGACAGCTCAATCCAACGATGTCCTCAGGGAAACGACAGCTCAATCCAACGATGTCCTCAGGTAAAACGACAGCTCAATCCAACGATGTCCTCAGGTAAAACGACAGCTCAATCCAACGATGTCCTCAGGGAAACGACAGCTCAATCCAACGATGTCCTCGGGGAAATGACAGCTCAATCCAACGATGCCCTCAGGGAAGCGTTTTTTTTACTTAAATGTAGTGACCCCTTTGCCATTCAGAAGAATGCCACCATGGTTGCATACTCGATTTGTTTTAGACACGTCTGATGAATGACCCAAATAACAACACAATTTATTTCTTAACGTTTGTAATGAAACAAAATACAGCCACTTTGTTCCTACTGTACCAATTTTCACTCATAAATAAACGAAAACTTAACATGCATCTACCGCACGGTCCAAAAACTATTTGCTTCTCCATTCAGTGCAACCTGCTCTCTTAATACATCCATGAGTGCAACACCTGAGTGCAGTTACCTCTTTATTATAATACCTCGCAATTGACAGCGAGTGTTGGCGTTCTAACCTCCGGTGGATTTGTGAGGACTATGGTTAACTGCTCCTCAGATCTTTGCAGGGTAAATCCAGACAGCTAGCTAGACTATCTGTCCAATCTGAGTTTTCTGTTGCACGACTAAAACTACTTTTGAACGTACACACTACAATGTTCCACCAAAACAAGTTCCTTCCTGAGGCTATTTTGCAGCGGCACCATTGCTCCGTCCGGAACTTAGAGCTGCCCAAGATGATTGTAATTTGTTTAAAGAAATGCCAATTAACCAGTGCACGTTTTACTCCCATCCCAGAGCTAAACTATCTGTCAAATCTGAGTTTTCTCTTGCATGACTAAAACAACTTTTTAATGAGCACGTTTCACCAAAACAAGTTCCTTCCCGATTGGTTTAAAGCACGTGTCAAACTCAAGGCCCGCGGGCCAAATCCGGCCCCTCGCTAATTCTGATCCGGCCCGCATATAAATTCAGGTTCACAATCAATTTTGGCCCACCTAGATGTGTGCCAAACTAAAAAAACATGGGAAACTGTTTTTCAACTTGCAATTACGTAACACTCAAAGCAGAATTTGGCAAATTTGCCGACTTTGAGATTCAGAAATCCCCCCAGAACCTAGCTTGATTTGCTAAATTCTAGGATGGCTTTGGAACTTTTTGCTGACTTTTTCAGGGCTTTATGGGGACCAAACTGTAAGTGAGAAGACTATATGAGACATGCAATAATTGAGTCAAAGATATTTTACTTTTTCGATGAAATAAAAGCATGTCAATAAACTATACATGTCTGGCCCTTGATGTGATTATCTTGCTTCAGTGTGGCCCTCTGGGAAATTGAGTTAGACACCCCTGGTTTAAAGAATGCCAATAAACCAGTGCACGTTTTACTCCCATCCCAGAATGCTGGGTGGACTAGCCAGACCCTCCTGCGCAGCGCTGTAGAGGAAGGTCTGGCAAGACAACACTGCTGCTCTATATTTATTCCTCCAAATGTTGGAGTACATGTGTGTGTTGTTTACAACATACTGGACATGCAGATAAACAGTGGAGAAGTGAGTGGGTTGTGTTGCATGACGAGTTTAAAAAAGTCTAAAGCCCAGTCCAAAGTATATAACCTGGATGATTATAGAGCAATGACCAAAGTTGCTTTCAAATTTCTATTTTTAGTGTAAAGAGCACAGGATGTATCCCTGAGGAAATGCCGAGCCTGACCAAAGGTAAGAAGAAAAATACTGATTGTATTAACCGAATAACTAACTTGGCTCCCAACTCCTTTGAAAAGACACTGTTGTCAACAATCTTCAGTCACTTTCTGTACTTATGCTGAAGTGCTGTAAACTGACTCTACTTGCTGCAAGTAAACAAACTTTTAAGAGAACTCCAGTGATTTTGTCCATTCTTTGATAAATAATTATCCTAACATTTAGTGACTTAGTATATATTTAATCTAAATTCAAAGTTATTAAAAATATGTAAACAGTGCACAGTGTTCAATGTGTTGCAGTGAGATATTTTGTAGACCCTGTGGACACCCCTTAAGGACCCTTTAGAGTCCCTGGACCCCCGTTTGAGAACTTCAGCTTCAAGCTGGTTGTTGTCTATGAGGGGTTAGTTGTTAGAAGTTAAAGATTTAAATTAAAAGATGGTTTTCCTCTTTAGCCGTCCTCTGATCAAAGACTGTTATTATGTAGAAGTTGTCTTTAGAAGTGAGGAATTTGTTTTAGCTTCTATTTTTAACAATGTGACGCCCTCTGCTGTCCTAAAACCAACTTTAATCTTCATTGTGTTACACCTAGAAAGTAAAGTAGTTAATTCATCTTAGAGACAGACAATAGATTGAGTAAGATTTATTTGTCTTATATATTAGCTTTTATCCAAAACGACTCACAAAAAGTGCATTCAGCCACGTGGAAACAACCCCAAAAAGTGCAAGAGTCATGCAACTATACCAACTGAAAGTGCTACATTTAGACACAATTAAAGATTTAAAAAAATAATTTTCTGTTGCTTTTTATATTGTTGGATTTTCATGTTAAACTTGGCCTGGTGTATTTCAAATAATGAGGTAAACTTATTACACATATTACATTTTAAACCAAAACGTAGTAGTGTAGACGTAGACCTAGCTCAAAACACATTCTTTAGATTAGCATATTCCCTCTGATCACGCCCTTTTCATGATTGCTGTTTTTGTTCTTTGTTTTTATGTAGCTGTCTGCGTTCTTGTTTTTAATTACTGTTTGGCTTCTGTAAAGTGACCTGAGTGACATGAAAGGTGCCCATAAATGAAATGAATTATTATGACTTCAATGCATCAACTCTGCAATACATATGAATTTTTGTATGACCTACAACTTATGTCCGATTTCTTCTTTGTTTCAGGTTTCCTCGTGGGCGGTTGTGTGTCTGATTATTTAGCAGCTGATGCTTCCTTGTCTTTGGACTTGAACCTGCAGGAAATAAAATAAAAAATGTTGATGAAAAGTGATGTGACTGGCTGAGAGTCTATTTATCAATCACCACACTGATCAATAATCATCTCATCCAGTTCTTTTGCACATTGTGCAGCTGCACATACATGAACTGATCAATTAAAAAAAAATGGCCAGCCTTTAAGCTGGGAAGACCTACAAATGTAAACTTTGGCTTAGTATATAAAGTCACTCACACAACCTAGCTCCACTGCCACTTGTTGATTGATTGATTGATTGATTGATTGACATTAACAGACGAACAGATGCTGATCGAGTCACAGGGGGATCATCAAGAGGACATTGTGTTATTTTAGTCAGTCAGCCTGGTCCATCAGAGGGTCAAGAGAGTGGAATTCAATCTCAGACCATATCAGACAATTAAACACATATAAGTCTGTTACTAATCAGCTTAAATAATGGATGGTAAATACATATACATGTCAGCACTAAAACTATTCATGTATGTATTCTCTTAGTTTGCAATCTCGACATATATGTATTTAAGGTATTTATTCCCCTCTTATTGCTCTCAACAGCTGTGTCTTTTCTAATCTTTGTATTCTCTGCTCTGTTGTTTTACTTGTAACTGTTCTGCTTTGTTGGTTGTTTTGTTGCTAATCTTTTTTCTTCTGTGCTGTCTTGTTTTGTGCTAAGTTCTGCTCTGCATGTGTTGTATTCTTGTTTGTTTGTATTTAACAGATCAAAAATAGCCTTTTTGGTTAATTCTGGCATTTTTAACACACGTATAATCAGGATTTTATTGTCCTTTTCTTAAATAAAGACTCCTACTGCTTTGCTTTCACAATAGAAATAGAAGGTTAGTTTAGGGTTAACACTATTGGAAACTTACTTGTATTACTTGTTCTTGATGTTATTTCTACGTAAAAGAAAAGCTGCTGCTGCAACTCCAAGTACAGCAGCAAGAATTCCAGTAACTCCAAGTATTTTGGTCCACATGCTCATTTTGACTGAAACACATCACAAAAAGTTAGTTTTAGTTTAGTGTAGTTAGTTTATTTTGCACGTGTGACTACATATGTTCAGTAGAATGGTTGCAGACACATTCGAACGCATTCTCATGAATGGGTTCGTATGATATGGTACGGAAACTCATGCATAACAGTTTGAATAATATCCTACAAAATTAGGCAACCACCGGCCGGTCATGTGAGGATGGGTACAGAGCTCTGTGAGCTGTCACTTGTGTCAGCTGCCGTTACAGTTGAGTTTAGCTGACAAAAAGTCAGCGTCATGCGGGGACGACAGGTAAATTTAGACACAAAAACAACAAGATCATGGTTTAGATTCAAACATTCCTTTTGTTTTCCCCCGGGAAGAGAACTCCACCCCCCTGCTTTAAAGTCCTGTGTTTTACAGCTGCAGTCACTGTGGTGCTCTTAGGAATAAATACGTGGAATACATATGCATTACAGAGCTTTGCTTTTCATAGCTACATGTATGAATGGCTCATGAGAACAGCCTGAGACTAAACATAAAGAACAGTTAAATATGCTGCTAAAACACATGAATAACTCAAGGAGGAATCTTACCAATAATAGCCACATAAATCTCAGCATGAGTCCTACGGTTGGTTTCCTCCTGCGTGACGACACAGCGACAGCAGCCGGTCTTGGTCACAGTAGTCTGGAGGGTGATGTGGTATCTGTCTCCTCTTTCAGAGACCTGCGGGTCTTTAGCAGGAAGTTTGTTTCCATCTCTGTCCTGCCACTCTACTCTAGGTTTGGGAGCAGCACCTCGAACCTCACACTGCAGCAACACTCCATCATCTGTGGCATTAATAATGTTGATGTCTGGCTCTGGAGCAACTGTGAACACAGGATAAACAATATCTACAGAATAATTACAGGATTAGTTACAGGGATGTAATCATGCATTGTGAATCGGTTAAATCAACATAAATGTGTAAAGCTTACAACCGGTTGAGATAAAAAATGACTCATGGTGCAACTTTTAAACGGCCTAGGGTGTAATCTACTTTAGATATCATTTGTTTGACTTCAGACGTCACTACTAACAATGCTTCTTGGCAATAAATATTATCTCATTGGAAAGCCTGGTTATTTCCCCTTTAAATGGTGCCACATTTGTAAGGAACATGTATTTGTGGGATGAGTAGCAGAGCAGAGTATGTTGGTTGCGCCTATGAAGATTTTTCCAAATTTTCTCTGACAATGCGATTTCTTTGTTGACTCTTGTTTGGTGTTGTTTGGTCGATTGGGTAATTGAAGTCTAAATTAACAACACATATTGGCAATTTCCCAATTTATTCATTTAACAAACAGGACTGTCAGTATGGTGTGGAAGATCCAGCCTGGCACCTCCTCCTCATGCTGGTCTTCAGCCTGCTGTGGGATGGCATCTCATTCTTCAACCAGCCCATGTAGCAAGTCAGCCAACGTGCTTGTGTTGGTCTCTCTGGCACAAAGAACACGCCCAAGCTGATCCCACAAGTGTTCAATGGGGTTGAGGTCAGGTCTGCTGGCAGGCCATTCCATCCTCTCCACTCCCAAATTCTGCAGGTAGTCTCTGTTAAACCCACTGTGGGGATGAGCATTGTCATCTTGGAAGATAGAGTTTGGTCCCAGACTTTGGAGATATGGGATTGCCACTGGTTGTCGAATCAGGCACCAGATTGTCAGCACCTTCAGGTACCAGAAGCTCAAAACAAGAGTCAATAGCAACAGCAAAGAAAAGCTGTTTGGCATTGTCAGAGACGATTTGGCAAATTTTTCATGGGCGCAAGCCACATACTCAGCTCTGCTGCTCATCCCACAAATGCATGTTCCTTACAAATGTCCATCCATCCATCTTCTTCCGCTTATCCGGTAACGGGTCGCGGGGGTAGCAGCTCCAGCAGGGGACCCCAAACTTCCCTTTCCCTAGCCACATTAACCAGCTCCGACTGGGGGATCCCGAGGCGTTCCCAGGCCAGGTTGGAGATATAATCCCTCCACCTAGTCCTGGGTCTTCCCCGAGGCCTCCTCCCAGCTGGACGTGCCTGGAACACCTCCCTAGGGAGGCGCCCAGGGGGCATCCTTACCAGATGCCCGAACCACCTCAACTGGCTCCTTTTGACGCAAAGGAGCAGCGGCTCTACTCTGAGCTCCTCACGGATGACTGAGCTTCTCACCCTATCTCTAAGGGAGACGCCAGCCACCCTCCTGAGGAAACCCATTTCGGCCGCTTGTACCCTGGATCTCGTTCTTTCGGTCATGACCCAGCCTTCATGACCATAGGTGAGGGTAGGAATGAAAACTGACCGGTAGATTGAGAGCTTTGCCTTCTGGCTCAGCTCTCTTTTCGTCACAACGGTGCGATAAATTGAGTGTAATACCACACCCGCTGCGCCGATTCTCCGACCAATCTCCCGCTCCATTGTCCCCTCACTCGCGAACAATACCCCAAGGTACTTGAACTCCTTCACTTGGGGTAAAGACTCATTCCCTACCTGGAGAAGGCACTCCATCGGTTTCCTGCTGAGAACCATGGCGTCAGATTTAGAGGTGCTGATCCTCATCCCAGCCGCTTCACACTCGGCTGCGAACCGATCCAGTGAGTGCTGAAGGTCACAGGCCGACGATGCCATCAGGACCACATCATCCGTAAAAAGCAGTGATGAGATCCCCAGCTCACCAAACTGCAACCCCTCTCCACCCCGACTACGCCTCGATATCCTGTCCATAAATACTACAAACAGGATTGGTGACAAAGCGCAGCCCTGGCGGAGGCCAACTCTCACCTGAAACGAGTCCGACTTACTGCCGAGAACCCGGACACAGCTCTCGCTTTGGTCGTACAGAGATTGGATGGCCCTGAGAAGGGACCCCCTCACCCCATACTCCCGCAGCACCTCCCACAGTATCTCCCGGGGGGCCCGGTCATACGCCTTCTCCAGATCCACAAAGCACATGTAGACCGGTTGGGCATACTCCCAGGCTCCCTCCAGGATCCTTGCGAGAGTAAAGATCTGGTCCGTTGTTCCACGACCAGGACGGAATCCGCATTGTTCCTCTTCAACCTGAGGTTTGACTATCGACCGAACCCTCCTTTCCAGCACCTTGGAGTAGACTTTACCGGGGAGGCTGAGAAGTGTGATACCCCTGTAATTGGCACACACCCTCTGGTCCCCCTTTTTGAAAAGGGGAACCACCACCCCGGTCTGCCACTCCTTAGGCACCGTCCCCGACTTCCACGCAATGTTGAAGAGGCGTGTCAACCAAGACAACCCCTCCACACCCAGAGCTTTAAGCATTTCTGGATGGATCTCATCAATCCCTGGGGCTTTGCCACTGTGGAGTTGTTTAACTACCTCAGCAACTTCCACCAGGGAAATTGACGACAATCCCTCAGTTCCTCAAAGTGCTCCTTCCACTGCCCTATTACCTCCTCAGTTGAGGTCAACAGCGTCCCATCCTTACTGTACACAGCTTGGATGGTTCCCCGCTTCCCCCTCCTGAGGTGGCGAATGGTTTTCCAGAAGCACCTTGGTGCCGACCGAAAGTCCTTCTCCATGTCTTCTCCGAACTTCTCCCACACCCGCTGCTTTGCCTCTTTCACGGCAGAGGCTGCAGCCCTTCGGGCCCTTTGGTACCTTGCAACTGCCTCTGGAGTCCTCTGGGATAACATATCCCGGAAAGACTCCTTCTTCAGTCGGACGGCTTCCCTGACCACCGGTGTCCACCACAGTGTTCGTGGGTTACCGCCCCTTGAGGCACCTAAGACCCTAAGACCACAGCTCCCCGCCGCAGCTTCAGCAATGGAAACTTTGAACATTGTCCACTCGGGTTCAATGCCCCCAGCCTCCACAGGGATGCACGAAAAGCTACGCCGGAGGTGTGAGTTGAAAGTCTGTCGGACAGGAGCCTCCTCCAGACGTTCCCCATTTACCCGCACTACCCGTTTGGGCTTACCAGGTCTGTCCAGAGTCTTCCCCCACCCTCTGACCCAACTCACTACCAGATGGTGATCAGTTGACAGCTCTGCCCCTCTCTTCACCCGAGTGTCCAAAACATACGGCCACAGATCAGATGAAACGATTATAAAATCGATCATTGACCTTTGGCCTAAGGTGCTCTGGTACCAAGTACACTTATGAGCATCCCTATGTTCGAACATGGTGTTCGTTATAGACAATCCATGACTAGCACAGAAGTCCAACAACAAACAACCACTCTGGTTTAGATCAGGGAGGCCGTTCCTCCTAATCACGCCTCTCCATGTGTCTCCATCATTTCCCACGTGCGCGTTGAAGTCCCCCAGCAGAACTATGGAGTCCCCCACTGGAGCCCCATACAGGACTCCATTCAAGGTCTCCAAGAAGGCCGAATACTCCGAGCTCTTGTTTGGTGCATACGCACAAACAACAGTCAGAGTTTTCCCCCCCACAACCCGCAGGCGTAGGGAGGCGACCCTCTCGTCCACCGGGATAAACTCCAACGTAGCGGTGCTCAGCCGGGGGCTTGTGAGTATCCCCACACCCGCCTGGCGCCTCACACCCTGGGCAACTCCGGAGAAGAAAAGAGTCCAACCCCTATCCAGGAGTATGGTTCCAGAACCGAGACTGTGTGTAGAGGTAAGCCCCACCAGATCCAACTGGTAGCGCTCCACCTCCCGCACAAGTTCCGGCTCCTTCCCCCACAGAGAGGTGACGTTCCACGTCCCCAGAGCCAGCGTCTGCTGCCCAGGTCTGGTCCGTCGAAGCCCCTGACCTTCACTGCCACCCATGTGGCAGCGCACCCGACCCCAGCGGTTCCTCCCACAGGTGGTGGGCCCATGGGTTGGAGAGAGAGGTGCCACGTAGCTTTTTCGGGCTGTGCCCGGCCGGGCTCCGTGGCAAACCCGGCCACCAGGCGCTCGCTGATGGGCCCTCCATCTGGGCCTGGCTCCAGACGGGGGCCCCGGGCTTCCTCCGGGCAGGGTCACTCCATCTCTACCTCGTTTTTTCATAGGGTTTTTGAACCATTCTTTGTCTGGCCCCTCCCCTGAGGAGCTCCAGACAACACAGCCCTCAGGTTCATAGGGACACAGGTTCATAGGGACACACAAACCTCTCCACCACGATAAGGTGATGGTTCCAGGAGAGGCCTTACAAATGTTACAAATGTGTCACCATTTAAAGGGGAAATAATCAGGTATCAATGGTATAATATCTCCGGCACCCCTGAGACTGCCCCAAAGACTTTGCCTTTGTCCTGCCCCCCAGAGACTTTGCCTGTGTCGGTCAGACCGACTCCTGCCCCTCGTGCCCTGTCGGCGGTCAGGCCGACTCCTGCCCCTCGTGTCCTGTTGGCACCACAGTCAACCTCTGCCCCCGTTGCTTGGCCACCTGACTCCAGCCCAGCTGACTCGCCGTCTGACTCCAGCCCAGCTGACCCGCCGCCTGACTCTAGCCCAGCTGACCCGTCGCCTGACTCCAGCCCAGCTGACCCATTGCCTGGTCCCGGCCCAGCTGACCCTTCGCCTACGCGGCCTCCCAAGGGGCTCCGCCTTGGCCGACCTGCTCGGCCCCCAGAGGGGCGCTGCCCTCGACGTCCAGTTCGGCCACCCGAAGGTACTCGCCTGCGGCAACGGCCGCCTAAGAACCCTCGACGTCCAGGCCGGCCGCCTGAAGGATTCATCCTTCACCGCCGGCCGCCTGAAGGATTCTGCCTTCGCCGCCGGCCGGCAGAAGGCTTCTGCCTTCGTCGCCAGCCACCAGAAGGCTTCTGCCTTCGCTGCTGCTCTCTGTCCCCTTTTGCCGAGGCCTCTCTGTCCCCTGTTGCCGAGGTCTCTCTGTCCCCTGTTGCCGAGGCATCTCTGTCCCCTCCCTGTTCCCTGTCCCGAGTGGGGCCTCTCTGTTCCCTGTCCCGAGTGGCCCCTTTCTGTTCCCTGTCCCGAGTGGCCCCTCTCTGTTCCCTGTCCCGAGTGGCCCCTCTCTGTTCCCTGTCCCGAGTGGCCCCTCTCTGTTTCCTGTCCCGAGTGGCCCCTCTGCTCCCTGTCCCGAGTGGCCCCTCTGCTTCCCCGAGTGGCCCCTCTGGTCCTCTGTTTCCCCCAGGCCTCTCCGGCCCTTTGTTTCCCCCAGGCCTCTCCGGCCCTCTGTTTCCCCCCAGGCCTCTCCGGCCCTCTGTTTCCCCCAGGCCTCTCCGGCCCTCTGTTTAATTTCACATCACCAAGAGGTACTGGTACGTGCCAGGAGAAGGACCCATTATAATAGACTGCCTTTATCCCTATCTTAGCGAATTGCATAGTCTGCTATCAACATGGGTGTGCATCATGATTATGAAAATTATCGTGCCATTTAGTCTGTCAAACTTAACGTGTTTAATAATTTCTGTTAATTTGAAACATTTAACGCAATAGAAATTAATTGCGGGTTGACCGCGATTTCACTTTATATAAGAGGTTGTAGTGACCTCACTTTTTGCTAGGATGAAGACTATGGTACTGACTTAAACGGGAAAACATCAGGCATGCATTGGTACCACTCTAAACATTCTAACAAACAGGGGAGGGGGCTAAGTAATTCACCAAATCTAACCAAAAGTTTAACCAAAAAATCCTAGCTTGCACTTTCTGTCTGTCTTCCATCAGAGTGCAGTTTTTCCTTGTCTTTCATATTTGCGTTTACTATTGTGGATATGAATCAAAGGTGTAATATGACAGTGACAAAATATTAAATAGGTTATTCAATGCTAATTCTTTAACACAAAGCAACACATACTGTATTATATCATCAATAATAGCTAATAACCTATCTTTAAAATCATTCGTTTATTCAGGTTGAAGATAGTTGCAGCACAAAAGATGACAGGGTAGTATAATGTCCTTGTTAGTTTTAGTCATATTTAGTCATTCACATATCTTTTTTTGTTAGTCAAGTTTTAGTCGACTAAAAGTCTCGTCATTTTAGTCTAGTTTTAGTCAAAAGAGAACTCAAGGTATCTTAGTCAAGTTTTAATCAAAACATTTTAGTCTTTTTTAAATAAATTATTTCTGAGATTATTTCTGATAACCATTTCAGTCAAATAGTGTTTCACACATCTCATATATTGGTTAGGGACCGTTTGGTAGTTATGGAATGGACCACCGGAGGAAAATAGGGGAGGGTCATGTCTTTTTATTCTTTGTTGAGGGGAGGGTCACCCACAATTTTATAGTCTAGGAGGGGGGGTCACACAACTTTTGTATTCATGAAACAGCAACAAAAGTTACATAAATTAGTATGCCTTTAAGTGGGCATATGGAAAATCTTAGAGATTTCTTAGTGGGTATACTGCGTATACCAGCGTATCACGTAGACTACACCGGTGGGAAGTATTTGTGTGTGGGACTGTGTTCGTTACCTGTTGCCCCTTGGTGACTGATATCGATGTCTGTGTTGCAAATGGTGCAGAACGCGTGATGAGGTAGCCTGGACATGTGGAGGCAAGGCCTCATGTCATAGATTATAGATTGCCATAGATTATAACCAATCCAGTCATTTTTTCCACTTGCCAAAAAGTGATTGCAGCTTCTACCTTGTCACTGAAAGGTGGTTTCTGCCTCAAAATGAATTGATTGCATTCATGAGGATTATATCTGACAGATTATAGCCCACCCAGTAGTTTTTTTCTGTTGAAATGCCCTTAGGAGGGGCAATACATCCCATAAAATGCACTTTTGCACAAAAATGAGGTCCCACTGTGTTTTTGAAAAGTTGTTTCTGTGTAAAAATGAGTTGGTTCTTATTCATCACCCCCCTGCCCCCCAGAACTTTTTACTTGTTGAATTGGTCTTTTAAAAAGGCATTTCAACAAGTAAAGAGTTCTGGGTGGGCTATAGGCTAATATAGTTTTCAAAGTGAGCTTTGTAATTAAAAAACTGGTCGATGCAGTTTACAGGATGCGACCGCTCCCACAGACGGCAATCAAGTTTTTGTTTCTGTTTCCACCCAACGTCAAAGACCAACTGCATCCCAAATTATGACATAATACTTTAAAAAAACACAGAGGTCATCTGTGAGGAATAGATCAATAACCTGTGCTGTAAATGGTAACTGTTACTGACGCTAATAATTAGTATAGTCCATAGAGCGTGCTCTTGATCCTTGAAATTAACACCACACCCGGTTCTGTCTGTCTGTCTGTCTGTCTTCATATCTACAAAGTTAGTCATTCTTACCGTTTTCATCACAAAGTGTTTTCCCGGTCAAACACAGAAGACACAAACACAGCAGATCCAGTAGAAGCTTCATAGTTGTCGATGAATTATTGTAAAAATAAGGAGCTCTTACAAATCACTGAACTCAGTTTACTTTCAATTAGCCTACCTCTATTTGTGACTCCCAGTGACTGTGTCAATAGTATGCAGTGTTGGGCAAGTTACTTCCAAAATGTAATACATTATAGATTACTAGTTACTGTCATTTGAGAGTAATTAGTTATATTACAATATTACTGTCTCTGAATTGTAATGCGTTACACTACTTTTGCATTACTTTTGAGTTACTTTTACCAAAATAACAGGGGAAGTTTGATTTGGCAGCTAGCTTGTGAATTTCACCACCGGATCAATAAAGTCTCGTCTTTATCCACTTTAATACATCATAGATTATTCATATTTTGTATAATTAATATAAATATGCAAAGTAACTAAAGCTATACAAAATAGATAAGTAAAACATATAATAGGCAAGTAGGAGAAAATGAAAATACTCAAAAGTATGGCATTGTTGTAAAATGTTTGTTTACAGCACTTCAATAAGAAATTCATGTTTAGGTTAAAACACTCTAAAGGAAATGTTCAATTATAGTGTGATTAAAACTCACTATTAACATTATTTACAGTACTTGATTTACAGCTGATTTGTGAAAAGGTAGCCTACACAACCTTATTTAACAGTAATTTAGTTTTACTGCGAAGCGTCACAGGAAGTGCTTTTATTTTGAAGTAAGCTACACGGAAGTTGTCTGTTGTGTAGCCTACTCTTGCTAGCTTACTGAGAAGCAACATGTCTGTCAGGCTGAAGTTGTTCACTTTCTTGTTTGTAAAACTGCAACATATTGAACAGTAAATGGTCACAGTAAAAGACAAGCATTTTTGGTCGTCATTCGAAGCCATTCCACTACAGGCATAGTTACTCTCCATGGCTGATAAAATGCAATGATATTTACGTGTAGCAAGCCTCAACATTAATTCCCGACAGCCGCTGACGTACCGTCACCTGTTGGGACATACATGCTGTCCGTACCGTCACCTGTTGGGACATACATGCTGTCCGTACCGTCTCTGGTTCTGACCACGGGAACAGAAACAGGACAGCTCACTTCAACGCAGCGTAATAACTCCTGAAAATAATATCCATCTCGCAAATGTATTTGTCTCTGCAGTCATCTCAACCATTGAATACAGCGACAGGAAAATAATACGGCTTTTTTTTTTTTTCCTGTGAAGAAATGTGTCGCGGTGTTGGTGAATTCTTAAAAAAACCAATGCACCACTAAATGTTGCGTTAAAATGCGTTGTAACTCGCGTTACTGAGACTGTAACGAGTATAATATTACCGAAATTTAATTAGTAATGCGTTATATTACTGCGTTACAGAAAAAAGGAATACATTACTGTAATTGCGTTACTTTTGTAACGCGTTACTCCCAACACTGATAGTATGTACCTGCACGTTTCCGGCCAGCAGCACCATGGATATGAGCAGCACGCGGAGCTCTGTCACCATCTTGTGTCATGTTACTGGAGTTACACAAGTCTTATAATCAGTTCTGTGTCTTGTAGATGGATAAAGACTTCAAAGATTAATTCCCAGGGTCTGATGAATTGGTTTAAATAAAAAAAAAGGATTATCCTTTAATCCGTTTTTTTCGTTTCAAACCAAAGATGAAAAAACGAAACAATGACCTCTGTTTTCCCGTTTCTCCAATGTCCATAAAAACAAAATTGAAGTGGAAAACTGCTCGTTTTTAATCCGTGTTATCATTCGTTCACTGCTCTGCAGTGCCCTGCTACGTCCTTATACATCCTGCTACATCCTGCTACGTCCTGCTACGTCCTGCTATGCTCTGCTATGCTCTGCTGTGCCCTGCTACGTCCTGTAACGCCCTGCAGTGCCCTGCTATGCTATGAACTAATACAACTACTATTTCTAGTCACTGTTCCATTATCTTTATTGTGACTATTATTGCTACTGTTCATCACATCCCCAACCGGCACCGTCAGACACCACCTACCAAGAGCCTGGGTCTGTCCCAGGTTTCTTCCTAAAAGGGAGTTTTTCCTCGCCACTGTCGCACTAAATGCTTGCTCTTGGGGGAATTACTGGAATTGTTGGATCTTTGTAAATTATAAAATGTGGTCTAGACCTACTCTATCTGTAAAGTGTCTTGAGATAACTCTTGTTATGATTTCATACTATGAATAAAATTGAATTGAATTGGTTTCCCTGAGCGACCACCATGCTCCATGCTGCAGCCATACAGTCTTGGCTTCTTCTAAATGCAGTTCAGTGGTTAAATCTGACAGAAGAAAAAGGGATTTTATGAAATGAAATTTTATGAAATAACAATAAAATCGTAATATTCAAAAGAAAATAAAAATATTTAAAAAAATAAGTAATTTCATGGAGAAAAACAATTTACATCAAAAACCAAAAAGCATCTCTCTGCTGGTGAGTGGTGTCATGGCGCCCTCTGGTGGACACCAGTAGGAACTACAAGCAGAGCGACAGAAAACTAATACACACATTAAAACATGTTTACAGTTTTTATTATATTAATTTAAATACATTTTTTTTTATCTTATATGCTAACCCCACTTTTTACATTTATAGTTATTTAATTTTCAGTATTTATTTTGCAATACTATGTTCGTTTGTTTTAATCAGTATTATTGATTAAGTATTTAAAATAATTAATTTAAATAATTGATCAAAATAAAAGGGATATCAGGTTTTAAAATTTAAATTTCCTTCAAAAAGTTTCATCAGTGTATGAGATAAAAACATTCAAATTAAAATAATATAAACTGTAAACAGGTTTTAAAGTGTGTATTAGTTTTCTGGCTCTCTGCTTGTAGTTCCTGCTGGTGTGTTCCTAATGACGCCATGACACCACTCACCAGCAGAGAGCTGCTTTTTGATTGCATTATTACAACTTTTTTTCTCTCCATAAAATCTCCAAACTGCATTCAAAGATCCTGTCACTTTAAGGTTATTCCTCTTCACTGACTCCTCTATGTGCAAAACAAAATATTTAATATCATTTACAATCAAACAACAAAAATTGTTGAGACTTTTAGCTAAAAAAATGGGTCTGATGTGTTCAATTAAAATGGGAACGAGTGATTTCTTTAAGTTTCTTAAATGCTCAGATGTGTTACGTTATGTGCGCATGCGCAGCTTCATTAGAAACTTTAATTATGGCACCTGGTAATCATTTCACCCAGACCATCATCAGGAGCACACAGCCCGTTGGTATGGAACTGCTAACTACTCACGCAGCCTAGTAATAATGTTTAAGTCACTTTTATGTTTGAGCACTGAACGTTTACCTCACTGTGTCGGTGTTAGTTGGCCGAGAGTAACTTGTACCTCGCAAGGTGCGGTTGCTCAGCGACCCGGATGCTGTGTAGCATTAGGCTATCATTATTAGCTATTTGCGTTGTGCTGATTGTTCGGAGCACTCTGCTGGTTTCTGGTGGCGGTGGTGATGGCGGTGGTTTGGTTCGGTGATCCATGGTGGAGCGCCGCGTTATGTTGCGTTTGTGCGTGTGTGAATCCTTTGTATGAGGCACGTGGTGGCATGGGTTCTGTGTCCTGTGACAGCGTCCATAGCAACCAGTGACGGCAGAGTCACTGTGCGCATGCTCCTCTGGCGCTAGGCATTCTGGGTGATGCAGTCAATGTTGTTTTAAGCCAGATTTGCCACATTTTGATGGTGTTGCAGGCTTCTTTGATTTCATTATTTACATTATTATTATATTATATTATTTTAATGATATATTTACCTGGTATATTTTAATAATATATTGTCATTATTTGTTTGTATTTCAGGTTTATGACCTGTGGTCATTTAATTTAAAATAAACTTAAGGACAAACACGAGTCATGACATTGTGTGCTTCCTGGTAAGCCTTTTCGGAGGGCTAAATAACAGAAAAATCCGAACAACAATCAAAGCCTTGTGATGAATACGTCATGAATGTACGCATCATTTGTATCGCTCTATTAAAGTTATTACGTCATGTTTTACACAAAAGTAGCCAGGAGACATTGTAATTTATTTATTTAAACAGGGACAATGCACCATTTAACAGTAACCTTGTATAAGTTTTTTTTCCCCCCTTTTTTTTCCCAAAGTCTTTTCTTAAAATAAAATCACTTTAAGAATAATATCCCCCCCCTAGAAATATCATTAAAACAATGCTGTGTATTGTAAATAACATAATAATGTATACTTAAAATATCTGTAAGTAGTAAAACAATACAAACCCCAAAAAATGCTTTTTAAGTTTAGAAACATTTTGAGTTCCCCCTCCCTTGTCTCACAGTGGTTTGGTCCACTGCATGCTGTACGTCAGGATCTGCACTCCACTCACAGTCACATCAGGTACGTAGTGACAGGAATGTAGTAAGTAGGTGGTTCAAGGCTATTTTATTCACATTAAACATCAGATGAAGTTTTTCTTTTCTCAAATAGAAATTATGCTGAGTAATTAATGAATTAGTCATGACAAAAAAGTTTGCTATGTTAGTGTAATATAATGTAGCCTAGCTTGTTTAATAGCATGTTGGATAGAAATGCACCCACTAACGTTACCACGGCGATAAGCCTAACGTTACGTGTGTGAACTGATATTAGGGTTAATATTGAAGATCTAGAGTTGTTTTGCTCAATATGATGTTAAGTGGCAGATCAGTTAAATACATATCCTCTGTCCCAGAAGAAACCTAATATTTATGTGGAGGACGCAAGATCATTTCATAATTATAATATGACCGCGTGGTGAACCTATGAAACTAACTCATATTTAGACATCTGACGTGACAGAGAAATGTAAAACAGGCATAAGATCCTTTTTCAGTAGGCTTACACCAAAACGCCAAGTAAGTACATTAAGTCCTCATATCAAGACAATTTGGTAACATCTTTATAAGAATGGGTGCTTATGGAAATAATAACATCACTATGTCAATTGCAAAGGAGACAGAAAGAACTGAGGAACAGGGAAACCAGGGACAGTCAGGTGTAGAGCCTCAGGGAGACCAGGGACAGTCAGGTGTAGAGTCTCAGGGAGACCAGGGACAGTCAGGTGTAGAGTCTCAGGGAGACCAGGGACAGTCAGGTGTAGAGTCTCAGGGAGACCAGGGACAGTCAGGTGGAGAGTCTCAGGGAGACCAGGGACAGTCAGGTGGAGAGTCTCAGGGAGACCAGGGACAGTCAGGTGGAGAGTCTCAGGGAAGGAACATGGAGACCAGGGCCAGTCAGATGGAGAGTCTCAGGGAGACCAGGGACAGTCAGGTGGAGAGTCTCAGGGAAGGAACATGGAGACCAGGGCCAGTCAGGTGGAGAGTCTCAGGGAGACCAGGGCCAGTCAGGTGGAGAGTCTCAGGGAGACCAGGGACAGTCAGGTGGAGAGTCTCAGGGAGACCAGGGACAGTCAGGTGGAGAGTCTCAGGGAGACCAGGGACAGTCAGGTGGAGAGTCTCAGTTAAGTGTGTTGATCTTAGTTCATATTTTTGGAGGTGTGTGCTGTCAGGGTGAGCAGATGAGCTTTACCAGTGGCTCACTAATTTACATTATGATCAGCTAATTTAACAAGTGTACAAAAGCATTGTATTTCTTTTATATGGGGACACTTTTTGAAAATAAGTCATTATGTTTTAAGGTATTTTTGTGGCTTGATTATAAACAACTTAAAAATAAATACATGGTTTTAAAGAAGAATATTTTGGTCAATTTAGTCAGCTTTTTCATTGAATCAAGAGAAACACTGAAAAGAAGGATAATGGTACAGTCTCATGCTACACTAATGATAGTATTAAGGTTTTCCTCTGCGTACACGTACTCTACAAGTATAATTGTGGCTGTATTATTTGTGTCCCCTTCAAAAATTGCTCTTCAGAAATGTTATGTTTATTGTCCCCCCCCTACTGTTAGATCAGATTTACGCCCATGATTGTGACCTTCCAATAATGTGATTGTATGAACTTCAGAGTGGAGCTGGTGGAAGAATTACAGAAGTCTCTCTTCTCTACGGCTGAAAGATTACTACTATAACTTTCACTTCCTGGACAGAAACAAAGAACAGCTGCAATGCTTGTGTCTGTTAATAAAAAAAATACAAATAAGAAAAAGACAGAGTTTGACAATGATCTGAATACTATACGTACATGTTGCTATTCACACAGTGCTGGCTTCACTGAGTGGTGTATTATGGTATGTAGGTAGGTAGGCCAAAAAAAGAAGAATCTTCAGGCAGAGGATATAAAGGGTTTCTAGGAAATGCACATCAAAGGCCAACGTCTCACAACAGGATGCAGCCTAGGCCTGCCCACGTGCACACAAACACAAACGTGTGTGAAATGTGAAAATATCATATTTCATCATTAGTGATACAAGAGATTCTTGGAAATAGTGTTCTGTCTGCAGCACATCATTGCTCTACCTTCTCACGGTTGGATCAGTGTCTGAAACGGGCCAGTAGTACTTCACCAGAACTGAGTACCAGCACTTCTGATCTGTGTCCCCATGAGTACCCTTACTTCTAAATGTTATCAGTATTATTAATAGGCTAGTCTCGCATTGCCAGACCTTCCTTCACAGCGCGGTGGAGGAAGGAAAAAAGGGTCTGTGCGTCGGGGGCATGGTTCAAAAGGGTTGTATTTAGTGTCTTCATTAATTCATAGGTGTGTTTTGGGCGTAACATGCAATAAACCAATCAGAGAGTCATCTCCCATTCCCTTTAAAAGCCAGGCGCTATTATGATGGCAGATTTGCTGAGCAGGAAGGAGAGATTTTCAGGAGAAGAGAGCCTGAAGTGAAAACGAGCGAGCAGATCACACATGGCACGAGCACTATGCCACTAAAACTCCATAATACTATTTTTTAGCTGCTGCACGTCCCTGTGTGTGTAACAAGCATAGCGTGTGTGCGCATTTTAGTAATGCGCTGTTGGAATAACAATGAAATGCTGCGTTATTGACTTTAGACCAGGTTTTTGTTGGTCAATGGCGTATCACTTTCCGCTGCCTCAAGATAGCAATACGCCCAGAATGCACCTGAACACACCTCCCTGTAAGACCAGCACGCCCATGGGCGCACAGATGGGCATTTGCTATTTAAACGACGTGGGCGCTGGACGGGAAATTGACTTTTTTCTTTTCTTTTTTAACTAGCAAAGACACTTGCGTCGGGCTTTGTGCTGCGCTGCGCCGGGTGCAAGATTGGGCCCTAAGAGTTGAAATGCTGTGGCAAGCAAATATTTGTTGTTAAAATGTACATAATTCCTAAAAAAAAGCATCCCGAAACACATGTGATGTTTTGAATCTGCAGAAAATTTTGAACAATGCAGCAGATTAATTCATTAGTAATAATACTATTTAGGGCTGCAACTAACGACTATTTTCATTGTTGATTAATCCGTTGATTATTTTCTCGATTAATCGATTAGTTGTTTAGTCTATGAAATATCAGAAAATGGTGAAAAGTGTGGATCAGTGTTTCCCAAAAGTCCAAGACGACGTCCTCCAATGTCTTGTTTTGTCCACAACTCAAAGATATTCAGTTTACTGTCACAGAGGAGAGAAGAAACTATAACATATTCACATTTAAGAAACTGGAATCAGAGAAGTTTTACTTTTGTCTTAAAAAAAAATTACTCAAACCAACTAATCGATTATCAAAATAGTTGGCGATTAATTTAAAAGTTGACAACTAATCGATAAATCTTTACAGCTCTAATACTATTTACATAAATAAAGACATCTGCATGCAGAAAAGGCACAAATTGTTGCAGAAAAATGTACCAGAATACAGAAAGATTTCCTAGGGAACGACCACCAGACACCCCGGTTATAATATAACCCTTTTACTGAAGTAAAGGATCTGAATACTTCGTCCATCACTGCTTGGAAACATACTGTGGTTCCTACTTTAGTTCTGTTTAACAGAAAGCTTCAGCTGGCAGAGGATGAAGGGTTTCTCGGAAATGCACATCAATGCCCCACCTTCTCACGAACACACACACACACACACACACACACCGCCATATCTAAAGTTACTAAATTATATTTTTAATCTGTGCTAAATATTATACATAATGTGACAGCAGCTGAGCAGCATTATTAATATTCAGTTTCCAGACCTCTGCATGTTTACATTTAAATAATTAAAAAAAATTACATTTGCAAATAGCCTATTTCAGTGTAATAAATCTTACTGTTTAGTTGAGCAGACGTGATTCCAGAGCGAGTCAGGAGGCAGAGACACAGAAGAGGAAGAAGCTCCATCTCTGTCGATGTCTCCTAAAGATCAAACATCACTTTAACATCACAACGTCTCTTATAACGGAGATGGAGACACTCCTAACCTACAGCCATGCTCCTAACGGTGATTAGCCGATCTAAAACACTTTCGGTTTCGAGGCAAGCTGCAACAACAGCCACACTTCCTGCACAAATCCTTCAGAATAAAAGCGTAATCTCTGCATAACTATGATCATGCATTCTGCATAAGAGCTGCTCATAATGTGTGCAAACTGCAAAAAGCTCTTTATAGTCACACTAACATTAAAGCTGATAATTAAATAAAAACTACAGAGCATCACATTAAGCTATATATTCACTGTTAATGCATAGATGTCTATACTTCTTCTCCTGACCACTTTATTAGCAGAAGTAAAACCTTTTCCAGTGCAATTTCTCCATAATAAAAGTAAATTAACTAAATGTTGCACAGAAAAGAAGTTACTGTGAACAAAATGCAGCCGTACTGGATCACCAACCAGGTAAAGTGTGATCAATACTTTCTGATAATTTAACTGTGGAGTAAAGTCTGGCTAAACCACAGATGCATTATGGGATAGGAGGGGGAAAAACACCTGCTGTGGGTTGTTTGCATTTCTTTAAACCAATCACAATCGTCTCTGTGCTACGTTCCAGACATTTTTTAGCCCGTAAGTTACGACTTCAAGTCACGACTCACGACTTGGTAGCGTTCCAGGCAAAGTCACTGTGGTATATTTCAGTTGCAGCACTGCTGTCGTTGTATGGAGAAGGAACTTCGTAGACACTGATCTTGATTATAAAAAGGTTTATTACAAGCAAAGATTCAGCATCAATTTAACAGACCCATGGATATCTGGAGAGACGACCAGCCCAATCTTCAAATTCTGTCGCTCTAACTTTCCTTTGTTAACACAGGGTATATATTCCATGCATAGGGCGTAATGTGAGAGTGCATAGTTCGACACAGAATTAGCCAATCAGTGCCTGTTATCTGGCACAATTCCAAAAAAGGTCTTTTCTGTCTTGGGGGGACCCCTACTCATGTTAACACTTTCCAGATGTTCTCAGTGCATGTAGTGTAGAGTTCATGCATTCTCCTTATACCAAAAACTTAGATCACAATGGTAAATAGTCAGATACCACAGATTTCCCCCCTACGAGACTTAATAAAGTCTCGGAAAATAAAAAAGAATAGGATTACAACAGAATAACACTTCTCATTATATCAGGTTCCTTATAACATACCCTTTGGGGTGTAATCAAACTTATAGAGTGTAACAAAAATGAAATTGTTGGAGTGTGAGAGCGAAAAACCCATCTGGCAGCTATCTTTCAAATAACCATCAATCAATCTAGATAGGAAAACTCTCTCACGGTCCCTCTGCCTAGGCGACCACCTCGGTACTCCAGATCAATTAGAAACTAAATCTTTATCAAATTATAGTTATAGTTTAAGCAAATACATGTGAAAACCTCAGAAAACAAAATAAAACCAAAACAATGTCCAAATTCAGGCAGGTCGACCCTTCGGATCTGAAAAAAGGACCTTTCCCTGCCTGGACCCCATTTCCCTAAGCGTCAAGGAAAAAAAGAAAAAACATCTGAGGTCTCCATATATTCACTTCATGACAAAAACTTCATTATTCAAGCAATTAATACAAAAATATGATACAAAATATGCTTTACTTATGCAAACATGTATATATCAGACAAACACAGGAATGTAGTCCACTACATTGCAGCTTCTCAGCAATGTTGAATATCAATGCAGTGTTGGTGTGATGTAATCTGAACAGATCCACACCATCCTGGTTCAGAGTTCTCCTAGTTCCTTCATATTGTCCATGTTTGTATCTGTATCCCCTCTGCACATTCTCCCATATTCTCTGGAAGAAAAGAAAACACTGACCAGTATCTTTTTGCAAAACAACGCATAGAAATTAAAACATCAAGATAAGAATAAAAAGAATAAGTAATTAATAATATCAAAAATAATATGAACAAATATCAAAAGTAGTATAATATATCAAAAGTAGTATAATAGAATATAATATAAATCACATCACATTCCATTTCCCCCCTATGAGTAAAAAGGAGACACTAAACAACACAGTAACACTCGAGAATATGAAACCATAACACAATTAGATATTCAAAAGGGATACGCTTCCATCAATACCCCATCTAACATTGCTCCATCTCTGTCCAAATCAGTCACATCTAACAAAGGCATCTGAGTGCTATCTCCAGGCATTACCACTCCAACCCATCTCAATATCATAGCCTTCGCAAAAGTCAACAGCAAAGTACAAAAGCAAAACATCACACATAGCGCTAAAAGAGCCGCCACCAAAATCTGAACCACTACTGCTCCTACTGGTCCTAATTGATCTTGCAACCAAACGTTGGCAGACCATCCAGCTCCTTCAGATCGACCAAATGCATCCCTTATACTTTTCAATGCGTCTATAACACTCGTGATATTATCAGTACTATCAGGAATCAAAGTATAACAATCATCTCCCGTCAAGTTCAGAGCTACACACAAACCACCCTGTTTGGCTAAAATATAGTCAAGAGCCATGTCATGTTTCAACAGCGTCAATCTGTGACTTCTTTGAGTATTTGACAAAATGTTAAAACCTCTTATCGTCTCATTTGCAAAACCTTGCAAAGTATAGGTAATATTATCAATGTGATCGGCCAAAAATGTTACTCCATACCAAGGAAAAAGTCCTAATCCCCATTTCTCTCCCAAACTGATTTTCCAATGATAAGCTTCTAGGTTGTGAAATTGTGCCATCTCTCTCTTCACTCTACTTCCAAAACTAGCATCAGTTTGAGCTGTCTCAGGCGCTTCCCCTTTTTGAATGGTATAAACCTCATATGGAAGCTTCAACGTCGCCATATAACAACATCCTATCCATCCATAGGGTAAAAATAAATAGGCTTTGTTATCACAAACCCACCAGATATCTTGAAAATTCCCTATAGTCACGTTACCAGGCAAAAGCTGATCTCTAACCATCACTGTTCTACCCTTCTTACTAGATGGTATAGAAAAAGTTACTTTATACATATCTTCACTAACCTTGCGGCCATGCTTATCCAAAGTCATCATATAATCATCACAATCTGATATTCCCATAAACATTCCTGGTCCATCATACGTCTTATTTGAACAAAAACATCCTTTTGCCCTCGTAGGTGTTACTTCCATTGCTTCTGGAACTGCTGTTAGCTTATTCTCCTTCTGATCTAACAAGTTCACATAAGGTAATCCATTCAACCAAGAACAATCATATTTAGGTCTAAACAAATGTGTTGACAAAGACATCACTACATCTACTGCAGATTGTTGATGATACAACAACCATGATAGAGCATAAGATTGACATTTAGTAGACAGAGGTTGAGCCACTGTCTCTAAAATTGAGTCCCACGTACCAGGTGAAGGTACTTTCAACAAACATGGACCATTCAATTTCTTAACAGACCTCACAGAATGAGTTAACTGCTGGAACCATAGATTCCTACTTGCCCATCTATCTGTAATTCTCAAAACAGAAGAATCAAATCCATATGCTTTCCATGTAGTTTCTCTCTTCCTTAATGAACGGTATTGATCAATCATATCTACTAGTGTTTCACCAAAATTAGAGAACTCATTTTGTTCATCCGTGATGCCATTCTGAACTGTTTCAGATAAATCTACATCCTTCTCTTTTACCATCTGTTCACTAACGTCAGAAATATCCTTACTGCTATTTGCACCTAACTTCGTCTGTAACACAAACTTCTGGGTTACATTTACTATATTCTTCTCTATTTTCTGAAAAATTGTACTCGGTGTTGGCATCACATTTACAAGGGATGCTACTACTGTCGTAGCATTCATTTCTTTCGAAGTTACCACCAAATTTATTGCTTTAGTTGAGGTATTAACACTTTCAATTGTTTCCAAAAGCAAATTGACAAACGTCCTCTGTGTATTATTCACTCTTGGAGTAATTACTGTAGTATATGGTTCCTGTACTCCTTTAGTGACTGTAGAAATTTCAACAGACTTTAAATCTTCCGTCACAAGTGTCACTTTATGAGACACACGACTTGCTATCCAATAATTTTGAAATGGAACTGTTTTAAACTCTGGCTCTGAATAAGTACACACATATTCCCCTAGATCTTCCCATGTGGTATTAAACAAAACAAGTGAACAATCACCTGAAACTTTCCACCATCTCATATCATTGAACAAAGAATACTTCCTTTGACTATAAGATATACCATCCACTTCTGGTCCTCGTAATAATACAACCTCACCACGATTATTTCTCCACTCGGGAAGATTATTACCACCATTGTTCCATCTCCCACATTTACAAGGAAGAACAGTTGTTGTTCCCAACTTGACTTTCATCACAATCTTCAATACAGTTGGCATTTGCGAAGTCATCCGAGGCGCCACTGTAGTCAACTTTGATACATTTATACCTTTAACAACTACCAATGCTAAAAGAGTTGAATTACCATTTATTGTTCTAATGTTAGGCTGAAGTGTTGATATCAGTGTTGTTGATTCTTTTGTTTCTTCAACAACTTGGACCCCCATGCTTTTGTTCCCATCTTTTACTACCAGCGTCACCACATTAACTCTGAGTCCCGACTCTATTCCATCGCTTTCAAACTGTGGATCATAAAAAATACACTTATAATCATCTTGATCCTCCCGTTGGGAATTATACACATAAAGACTACAATCCCCTTCAATTTTCAATCTTCTCTTATCATTTAATAACGCATACTTTCTTGATGTCATTGTTCCTAACAGGTCTAAAACTCCACCATGACTGTTTTCCCACCGAACTCTAAATTCTCCTTCACCACTATTCTCTCTCATACACTGGCATGGAAGCTGAGCTGGCTTTCCTAGAGATACTTCGACTCTAATCTTCGTAGCGTCTTGGTTTGACTTTTTTCCTGACTGGTCTTGGGCTATTTCGTCTAACTGAATCACCGGCTTCTCCTGTAACTGAGTTACAGCCCTCGGCAACCTCTGTGGTTTCACCTTCCACTGGGATAGTCCCTGCTGTTTCTGGGATATATTGAAACTCAATATCCCCAAATCTCCTTTCCTGTCCATCAATTGCTGTGTCATGTCTGGCATCCTCAAAAGTATACACATGATCATCAGCATTGTCCACATTATGGACAATCTCTCTTTCTGCTGGCTGTTCTTCCCTACTTTCTTCTGGCTCTTTTGAGCCCTCAACATCTTGATTCCCTAGCCGTGGTGTTTCTTCCCTGGGAGCTTTAACACAATTCGATAAATGATACCACGTTGGAGACCCTTTAACCTGAACGGCTGTTCCCGTACTGCGAACAACCTCAAATGGTCCTTCACGGCGTTCGTTATACCATTTCCTTCTAAATACCTTCACGAACACCTTGTCCCCAGGTTGCACTGTACTCCTTTTTTGCTCATCGAGCTTCTCCTGCACCTCTTCTTTTCTTTGCCTGTCAGAAACATATGTGGATATTCTTTTATGGAAATTAGCCATATATGTAACATATGCTCTCATTTCATCTTCCAAAAAAGCCAAACTTGGACCTTTTCCGCTTGTTCGCAAACAAGGCGTAGGCATCCGTCTTCCTGTAACCAATTCATGGGGTGTCATATGTAAATCACGCAACTCACTTGAGCGACACACCATCAAGGCTAAAGGTAATGCGGCTATCCAGTTCAGCCCTGTATGTTGGCAAATCTTGACAATACGATTTTTCAAAACACCATTCATTTTTTCACAAATCCCTTGGCTTTGTGGATGATAAACTGCTCCAAGACGTTGTTTAATTCCCAATTTTTGAAAAATCAATTTCACTGTCTTATCCACGAACTCTTTCCCATTGTCTGAGGATATTCGATCAGGAAGTCCCCACCTGCTTATCACCTCTCTACACAAAAACTTGGCAACTGACTGAGCATCTTTCCGCTTGGTTGGGCAGGCCTCCGGCCATCGTGAAAATCTATCCACAACCACTAGCATGTATCTTTTACCTTCAACTGGTTTGATCATATCGACATAGTCAATAACCAGCTCACGCATAGGACCTCTTGGGGTTGGAATGTAACCTGGAAGAACAGTCACACCTCTGCGAACATTATTTTTCAAACAAATTGTACATCTGCCTATGATGTGATCAATCTGTTCTAGCAAATATGGTGCCCAAAAACCATATTCCTTTGTGATCTTTCTCCTAACTTCCCCCCTTGCAACATGCGCTAAACCATGTGCCTCCTGGATCATCAGACCCAGCAGGTCTAGCGGTGCTACTATCAACCCTTCATGATTTCTCCAAAGACCAGTAGAATCTTTGACTGCACCTCGGTCTAGCCATAACTGTTTATCAATTGTTGGTGCAGCTTCCTGCATCAAAATCACATCTTTAAGCGTAATGTTGTCTTCTAGGTCTACTCCATGAGTGACCAGAAAAACCTTACCCAATTTGTCAGCTCCTGTAATTGCTTTTGCAGCTTCATCAGCAGCTTTATTCCCTTTTGTAACTTTTGACACATCTGTTTTATGAGCTGCACACTTAGCTATTGCTATTTCTTTAGGTTTCATCATGGCATGCAACAGTTTCATTATTTGCGTATGATGTTGTATCGGAGAACCATCAGTTTTCTTAAATCCTCGTCCTTTCCACACTGATCCAAACAAATGACATACGTTATGGGCATATGCAGAATCAGTGTATATCGTCACTCGCTTTCCTTCTGCTAACAAACACGCTTCTGTTAACCCTACAAGTTCTGCAAGTTGCGCTGACGCAGGCTGTGGTATTACTTCAGCCTTTTCAACAACAAATCCAGTTCCTTGTGCTTTTACTACTGCATAGCCAGCACTCAATTTATCTCCCACACGATAACATGACCCATCAGTCCAATACTCCAGGTCTGCCTCACGTAATGGAAGGGCTTGTAAATCTGATCTAAGCCTCGAATATTTCTCTGCTTCCTGGACACAATCATGTTGTTCACCATCCTCTGGGGTTGGCAAATTCTCAGCTGGATTCACCGTGGCACACCTTGCCAGGGTGACATCTTCCTGCTCTAAAAGCCTATGATAGTCTCTAAGCCTGGGCATAGTCAATGTATATTTTCCATAGTTCAGAAGATTTCTGAGACTATGATGGGTAAGAATTGTTATTGGATAACCCATCGTGACTGATGATGCTTTATCATACATTAAAGAGACTCCTACCATTGCTCTATAACACGGTGGTAACCCTAATTCTACGTCTGAATAAGCAGTAGAATAGTAAGAAATAGGTTGAGGGTTCATCCCGGTACCTGTCGGCTGACAAAGAACTGCACATGCATATTTACCTCCCATAGAAGTAGACACATACAGCAAGAAATTCTTAGAATAGTCTGGAAGTGTAAGTGCTGGTGCCTCTTGTAACCTTTGTTTGATTGTTCCAAATGCCAAAAGGCCTTCCTGTGTCCATGCAAGGTTACCATGAAGTTGGTTATTTCCAATATCCTTAATCATAGCCCTCAAGGGTCCCGTCAAGCTAGCATAATTCTCAACCCAAGCTGAAGAGTAACCAGCAATACCAAGAAATGTCAACATCTCTCTGACAGTCCTAGGCTTTGGAGCTTTGCGAATTGCCTCCAATTGACTATCAGCGATGCTTCTATGTCCATGCATTATGTTCTGACCCAAATAAACCACCTTTTCTTGGCAATATTGCAACTTTTTCTGTGAAATCTTATGGCCATTTTCTGCCAATATCTGTAGCAATTTGATCGAATCTTGATGGCATACATCCTTATTTGGTGCACAGACAATAATGTCATCGACATATTGTATTACAGTACTTTGCAATATTTGATTTAGCCCTGTCAAATCATCCTTCAATACTTTATTGAAAATATGAGGACTATGTTTAAACCCTTGTCGCAATCGCCTATACTCATAAAACTGTCCTTTATAAGTGAATCCAAATAAACCTTGACTTTCTACACTAAGTGGAACACTAAAAAATGCACCGCACAAATCTATCACCGTAAAGTGTGTCGCATCAGGAGGAATCTGAGCTAGCCAAAGTATGCGGATCTGGCACTTCTGCTGGGAAGTCAGTTACTACTTCATTTACTGCTCTCAAATCATGTACCATACGATAAGTCTCATCTGGCTTCTTTACTGGCAACAAAGGCGTATTACTCTGAGGATTTTGTGTTATCTTCAAAACACCTGCTTTTAAAAGTCCTTCAATTTGTGGTTCAATTCCTTGGATAGCTTCATCTTTCAACGGATACTGACTTTTCCACGGAGGTCTAGCTCCTGGTCGAAGTTCAACCTTAACTGGTTGGGCTGACTTTACACGTCCAATATCAGTACTATGTTGAGACCACAGACACTCTGGCACCTGTTGCATCATCTCCTCTTTCAGGGTGTCTGAATCCTTCTTGGCACTGCAGATAGATTCATGTGTCAACCGCACAGCTTGTGGCTGTCCCTGTCCTTGAGCTGAAATCATAATTTTGAGAAATTGCTGATCTTCACTCCTCCAAATTGCCAGATTCTCTTCTGTAGGTATAAAAACAGCTTTCTCTGCTTCTGTCATCATTTCTCCTATATGCTTCTGCTCATATTCTTCAGAAATCAACAAGGTGACATGTGGCACACTCTTCTCGATCTCAAATTCTTTATCCAGATAATCATCTGTGTTTATCTTCATAGCTGCTCCTTGTGGTCCTAAAATTATGCAACTTGAACTAAGTTGGACTTTCTTTGGTTGATGATTCAACCATTCCTCTGAGTTTGATTGGGCAGCATTCTTGAAATACTTGAGCGTACAATGAAATGGATATTCCGGAAGCCTCGCATCTGGCATGTTTGCAACAATAAATTTTTCCCACAATTTAGCTGGTTCCAAAAAATCTGCACTGAGATTTCCAATCCAGAAGACTGAAGAAGCTTCGGTCTCCATTGTCATCAATAATTGGTGAGCAATTTCTTTGGGTACTTCCACCAAACAGCCGTCTGGTGTGCATTTTATTGTGCAGTTCAATCTACACAAAGCATCTCTTCCCAACAATGCAATCGGTGTATGTTCTGATACCAATATGGGTATTGTAGTTTTCTGATTTTTATAGTAGAGCTCAATTGGTTCCGTTAGAGGAATCAGCTGTTTCACTCCCTCAAACCCGATTGTCCGAATCAGTTGATTGGACATGGGGAGATGTATAGCATCTTCAGGCCGAATACAGGTGAACGCAGCTCCACTATCCACCATCACTTCCAAAGGACGGTTATTTACTTTCACCTTAATCGTTGGATCTCTTTCCGGCCCTAATGCTACCAGCTGACACCCCCCTTTCGGATCTTCTGGGCACCTCTAGAATCCTGGTTCCGGACCCTTGTAAGGGTTAACCGGTCCTCCATATGGCCTCGACTGGCCCCTGTAATCTCCTCTGTAGTTTCCTCTGAAATTTCCTCTTAGTCTATTACAATCACGGGCAAAGTGTCCATCCTGTCCACAACTGTAACACACTTCTGAGGATTGTTGAGAGTATGGGTTATATCTTCCTCCTCTTCCTCTTCCTACACCCCCTCGTCCTCTTGCTCTTCCTCTCCAGTTCTGTGTCTGTCCAGAAACTGGCTGTGCATATGAAACCACTGGAACCACGAATGGTGGTTGAGGCATCTGGGATTGGACTTGGCTTGACTGAAGTTGTGGCGGTGATTGTTGATTCTGTGGGCACTGGTTTTGCAAAACCACGGCCTGCTTCTTCTCCTTCCTCTTATTGTCCACCAGCTGTATTTGATTGAGTTTTCTAAGAGTCTCTCGGTCCTGTTCTTTCTGCTCATGTTCCTTTTTCCTATATAACTCCACCTGATGGGCTATTTGATCTGTATACACACTTGTTGTCATACTTCCAAGTCCCACTACTTCCGCCAATTTGCTTCTTACCGGAACAGGCAATCCCTTCTGTATTTTGGTTCGCAAAACTGACTTTTCCAGTTGACTCACCTCTGGATCATTTCCTGTAATATTTCTCCACACTTGGTGGGCTCTTGACACATACGCTCTTGGATTTTCTTCTTGTCCCAGTGGCTCAATCAAGATGTTGTCTGGATTCACATTTGTTGGATACTCATCTCTCAGCGCTCTCCACAGACGACCTCTACTTGCGGCAAACAACTCAGGATCATATACAGAAGTCCCCACATATCGATTGAGTCCTGCTCTCCGGAAGATTTCTCCCATAGCTGGAATCCCAACAAGATTAGCCAAAAGTCTCTTGATATCTCCTATGGCAAACTGTGTTCCTGTCGACATTTCTTCCAACTTTGCAATCCAAGGATGTGCTCCCTCTTGAAGAGTAGGCAACTTATCAAGAATATCTGACATATCAGTGTTCTGCAAGGGCTTGTACTCCAAATTCTGTCCTCGAATGAACACCGGCAGCATCTTCTCGCTTACCTTTCCCTTTCTTGAGCGCAATGTATATTTCTTCTCCACTTTTCGGGATCCTTTCTTCCGCAATTCTTCCCTCCTTGTCTTCAGCTTCTCAAATTGCTTTTCCAGTTCTTTTATGTCTTCTAATTTAGTAGATCTCTCCAAGTATAGCTCACATCGATCCATGTCTCTTTCAACTTCTTCTAACTCAGCTGTAGTAGAACATGATCCCGTAGCTCCTTTGATCTCCTCTTCTTCATCACTCTCGTCTCCATTTTCACTTTCGTCAGAGGTCTGATCTCTTATAGCTTGTCGTTTCTTCCATTTTTCTTCTCCTCTCCTTTCCGCTCTAGCCAGCACCCTTCTGATTGCAGGGACATATCCTCCCATGATCTCCTCTTCTTCACTCTCATCACCATCATCATCATCCTTTGTCTTGCTAAACCTCACTCTGCCCTTGGTTTCCAGATGTTTCAATTTCTTCTTACTTTTGGAGTTTGGAGTCATTTTTATAGTCGTTTCTGCTTGTCCTATCTCTATTATTAGGTCATCTTCATCTCTGATGCAGTAGTCACCCTTCTGACTGATCACTGGAAGCTGGGGATAGATGTCCTTAAACTCCGCTTCCTCCTCATAAGGTGGAGGTCTTTTCACTGATTCCGTATGCGAGAAAGGTGTATTAACTTCTGCCATTAATTTTTCTGTTATTTTCTCCTTTTTTGCCATTTCCTCCACACTTTTGTCTCTTTTATCTTTTGTAGCCTTCATCAGTTTCTGTCCCTCATTCTCAAACAACTTAAGCGTACCCAACTCTTTTTGTCTCTTTATTCTACGTTTTTCGCCTTTTTTCCCCTTCTTTTGATCTGCCTTGTACGTTGACACAAGCACTTGGATTATTTTAATAACATCCGGGTTAAGAGTCCCCTCTACTGGCCATGGCTGTTCAATATCCGGCCAGCGTTTGTGCCATTTTCCTGACAACTTGGCGATATCATTGACTAAAGGATTGTTCTTTTGTACTACATCAACCAGAGTGATTATTTTCTGATTGTTAATGCCCTTTTTCCTGTCTTTTTTCCCCATCGTAGCAACTCTTCTGTATTCCTTTATTGTAAATTATTAGTTGTATATAAAAACTACCAATTGTTAAACTAAGAATACTTTAGGCTATAGAGCTTATCTTTACCCTCCTTCCTTTTATTTATTTTATTTTACTTTGATTTTTACTTGTCTATTTATCTTTGATAAACGGCGGGTGTCCCACATCCAATATAGAAAGGTAAAGGAACCAGCCAACTTCAAAGCAATCCAAAAAACACTTACTCGGCAATACTACAGCACCAACACAATAGTATTCAAACACACAGGTAATCAAAAAGAAGAACAGATGTCCGATAAAGAAGAGAAAGTTCAATCCTATGTAACTAAAAAGATCCCACACTACTATGTAGTAAACCAATAACCCAATAGATCCCCAATCGCCTTAATTTTCCAAATAATCTCGACACTAAATGTCCAACGTAGCTCCAGACAAAGCAACCCATACACATGGAAAATTCCCATGTATAATTCTGAAATGCATTAATTGATCAGTCTGTTGCCAAGTCTCTTGTCAAATAGTCACAATATGGAATATCTTATGCATAAACCTACACAGACAGATGTAATATCTTCTGTAGAGTAATGTAGCTACAATATCCCATAAGGAAAAGCAACCCAAATATGCATCAGCAATGATAACTGTAAATGAGCATACACATATATATCAGGATGCAGGTATTTGTTAAGTTTGTGGATAAAACAGTTACTGGCCTTTGATCAAATCAGATCCAGGACTGCCCACGTTGTCGCGTGACGCACCGGCCAGCACCTCCTCTCTGTCTCTCTCCCCTTCTTCTCATTTCTCACCCCACAGGAGGAAAAAGGAAAGAAACAAACAGCAATTCTTAATCTTTTTATCTCACCAGATCATTCACCATAAAATGCAAGTGTTAATTTATTTAAGTAATCACAATTGTTATGAAATACTAATTTAAAGATTCTAGATTAAAAAATCATAGTTAGTCTCATTCATATTCCTATTTATAAAGGACAACACATATTATTCTACATTTCTGTAAATATATCAGTGTTAGCCAGCTACTTTCAACTATAGTCCTCTTTCCAGATTTTTAAACCAAAACAACAAAAGATTGCAAAACATTAACACAGGTTAGACTATGCAGCTAGAAATCAGCAAGACACCATGCAGATCATTACAACACAAACTCTTTCCCAGTTAACCATGTAAATTTACAGGAAACAGTAAAACATTAGCATAGCTACACACCAAATAGTATCCACATTCAGTATATGAAACCATGCAAACCTCAAAACACAGCCAAGCAACACAGACCTAACCATCTCCTAGCACCACTCAAAGATGCATAACAGTAATAAAGAGTAAAAATGAAATAGGCTACATCACTCGTGAAGGATGCGTTAATATAGCACTAGTTAATAAGATGGTAAAGAATAATTAACAGATTTATAAATAATCAATCCACTTAACTCAAAAACCGTTTTAATCATTACAATAATATTTCCCTTTTTTATCGACCAGCATAACTCTTATCTATACATTTAATAGATCTCAATTAGATAATTTCATAATCAAACAATTGCCACTTTAATTTTACCAGGCTGCATTCAACCCCCCTTTCTCCTTTCGCTACTCCATCTCTGCACTCCAGTGCAGGCAAGGAGTGGCCTAAACTTTCTGTGAAGACTTGAATTCCTAAAATTCCTAGACATGCGCAGTCCATACACCAGTGTGATTCTGTCGGGAGCAGAGCTCCACAGCATTGAAGCACACAACTGACCAAGGAGAATAACTAAAGACTATCTTACCCGTTTCTAAACGGCAGAGATTGCAAGCAACAATACACTACCACAAAACAAGTTAAACAATCACAAAAAGTCAAAGAAAACTTAACGATCTCAGCAAACAGACCAGCTGTCTCTCCGTTTTTTCTTTCACCAGACCACATTTATAAAATAACAATATCCCGGGACAAAATGAACAAACCAACACAACACATAGAACACAGATCCTACTTATGAAGCTTCCTAATTTTACTATAGTCTAGTCTATTTTCACGTCCTTCAAAGGGGGCTCATAAGTTTTTAGCAATTTTTTGAAAACGTTCTCCTTAGAAGAAGACTCATAGATTGTTTACACAAAAGTCCTCCTAGGGGCTCATATCAATTTATGTCTTTTACCTAATTTAACAAAGTCCACCCAAAGAAGGCTCATACATTTTAACACATTTGAAAACGTTCTCTTGAAAAAGAGACTCATATTTTAACCATAATAAACAGAATATCTTTCCTTATTAAACTAAACATATATATCTAATATAGGATATCCTTATCACGCATACACAGCCTATCACATACAGCAGAAACACCATTGTTCACACACACCGCTGTTCACACGCACTCTCTCTCATACACACAAAAGTCGACATCATTCATGCATGTAGTTCCTAAAAAGAGTTTGCTTTCCGCCGTATTATTCTTTTTTTTTTGTCTTTTTTTTTTTTTTGTTATTTTGCTACCTAGGTAAAGAAGCCCAATGGAGTCTACTTCGAACATTATTCGTCAACAATGCATCGATTGGCAAACCTACCATTGAACTGTTATTCTACACCTCAGTTCTCAGAACTGGCTCAAACTTTTCATCTAATAAAAGTTCAAGACTACGGCCCATCCTATGATCGCCTTTTTTCAAAGGGCTTTTTTATCAGATTAACGGCGTTATCCTTTATTCTTTGTTTCTGTTGTTTTCTCTTTATTGTTCCTGTTATCTTCTGTATTCTTTTATTTTCTCTTATTTCCTTTTATCTTCTCCTTATTACTTCTTGTTTTTATTTTCTCTTATTTCCTTTTTCTTTATGTTGTTTAAGCCAAATTGCCCTGGCCAGGGTTAAACTGTTTTCTTTAATCCAATTTGCCTGTTCCTTAAAATCTTTTCACATTATCTATGTGAATATTCCTTAATTCCTTACTTTTTCCTTTTCTCTATGTCTTTAACTCCCTTAAGCCTTTGCTTAATTTTCTCCTCTTATTCCTTTTATTTCTCTGTCTTCCCTCATTACGCCCACACTAAGGCCTATCTCACTCCCCCCTTTTCTTTTTTACATTTTCTTCAATACACCCCAACGCAAAGAAATTTATAACAAAGTTCCAGCCCACACAACAACACACACAGCACAGCAGCTGCACACACAGGTTTCAAACATTACAATGCGGCCCATCACACACACACACACGCGGCTCCCATGAACGACTGCCACCCCAAAAAAACGTGAGGAACACTCACCCTAGTCAGCCGGCCTTTGAAGCAGAAGTCGCACACCGAAGCCCCGCAAGCGATGCGCCTGGGGCCGCCAAGGCCAAAGTTCGTGACGCCAAGAATTTGTGGTATATTTCAGTTGCAGCACTGTGTTGTCGCTGTATGGAGAAGGAACTTCGTAGACACTGCTCTTGATTATAAAAAGGTTTATTACAAGCAAAGATTCAGCATCAATTTACAGACCCATGGATATCTGGAGAGACGACCGGCCCAATCTTCAAATTGTGTCGCTCTAACTTTTCTTTGTGTGAACAACGTATATATCCTATGCATTGTATCAATATAGGGCGTAATATGTGTGAGTATATCATTGGACGGATAACTGACCAATCGATGCCTGTTATCTGGCACAACTCCAACAAAGGTCTCCTCTGTCTTGGGGGGAACCCCTACTCATGTTAACGATTTCCAGATGTTCTCAGTAAATGTAGAGTAAAGTTCATGCATCCTCCTTATACCAAAACTTAGATCACAATGGTAAATAGTCAGATACCACATAATGATTACAAAATATTAGCCCTTATCTTTGCTAAAAGAATTAAAATAGTACTTGCATCAATTATTGACAAAGCACAATCAGGGTTCATGCCTAACAGGCATATCTCTGACAATATTAGGTTGGTTTTAGATATACTTGATTACTCACATTTAATTTCAAAAACAGTTTTATTTTTTTCCTAGACTTCTTTAAAGCTTTTGACACTGTGGAGCACAATTTTCTTTTTCATTCACTTAGAAGATTTGGATTTGGTGAATTCTTTTGCAATGCCATCAGAACCTTATACAACAATGCTAATTGTTCTATTAAGCTTAAACATGGATCGTCTCCTAGATTTGATGTACAAAGGTTGATCGTTAAAATAGGGCCCTGAGTGTTACATTAACTTTTTGTCTTCTGTTTCAGGGTTCTCCACTGGATGGATTGTTGCTGGTGTTCTTTTTCTTGTTGCTGGTGTTATTCTAGCTGTGTATATTTCATACAGGCGTAAAAGAAGTAAGTGTAAAAAAAATATTTTATAAACATATTCATGATGAGCAGGCAAAATAATATTATATATATATGATATTTAGATCATCATCATTTTATCATCATCATCGTCATATTTAGAGTCTTTGCAGTAGTTTTATCTTCAGACATTAATCATTCTGTTGGTATTTACACCAGAGTAGGATCAAGTCAGTTGGATTTACTTTAATAAAACTGTGATAGGATGTTATAATGTACTTAAGATGATTTTATTTCATTCTTAATTCATTATTCTTCTTATTTATTATATTTAATATAGGGTATGAGAATTACATAATACACTACAAGCTTAAACAGTTGAAGTATTTTGGTCGTGTATGAAAAGAATATGCAGAAATAATTATGGAGGAGAAATTAAGACTACAAACTAAACCGCTTGTAAAACTGCCTTTGTTGAATAATTCTGCTTACAGTTTTTTTCTGCCTTAATAATTTCTCATTGATGACTCTGCATGTAAACATATTGATTAATACATGTTTTTATTTTCCAGGGCCAAAGATCATCAAAGTGGAAGAAGGCGGTGATGTTATTTTACCCTGTTCCCTCAGGAACAAGGACATTCGGTCAACACAGTTTATCTGGCAGAAAATGTCTCAGAATGATGAAAGTCAGATGGAGGTGTTCCTGTACGATAAAGGCGAGCTTCCAGATCAGAGTGAACAGTTCAAAGGTCGAGTCTCACATTGTCCATCTGGACTGAAACATGGCGACGCCTCCATAACCATCAGAAATATAACGAGGGCTGACAGTGGAGTCTACAGATGTAGTATTCCATTAATTCAGAAACATAAAAAAATCCACATTAAGCTTGTTGTTGGTGAGTACTTTGATTAAATAGTTAAAAATGTCCTCTTATTTAACAACTTAAATATGTTGGTCTGCTATAAAAGAAAAGCAGTAATAATTATGTTAGAGGAGAAATTAGACTACAATTCAATTCAATTGTATTTATAGTATCAAACCATAACAAGAGTTATCTCAAGACAGATAGAGTAGGTCTAGACCACACTCTATATTTTACAAAGATCCAACAATTCCAGTAATCCCCCAAGAGCAAGCATTTAGTGCTACAGTTGCGAGGAAAACAACTTTTAGGGAGAAAGCTGGGACAGACCCAGGCTCTTGGTAGGCGGTGTCTGACGGGGCCGGTTGGGGGTGTGATGAACAATAATAATAGTCACAATAAAGATAATGGAACAGTGACTAGAAATAGTAGTCGTAGTAGTTCATGTCATAGCAGGGCACTGCAGGGTGTTACAGGATGTAGCATGGCACAGCAGAGCATAGCTGTAGGGCACTGCAGGGTGTTACAGGATGTAGCATGGCACAGCAGAGCATAGCTGTAGGGCACTGCAGGGTGTTACAGGATGTAACAGGGCACAGCAGAGCATAGCTGTAGGGCACTGCAGGGTGTTACAGGATGTAACATGGCACAGCAGAGCATAGCTGTAGGGCACTGCAGGGTGTTATAGGATGTAGCATGGCACAGCAGAGCATAGCTGTAGGGCACTGCAGGGTGTTACAGGATGTAGCATGGCACATCAGAGTATTAGCAGGACTTAGCAGGATGTAGCAGGGCGCAGCAGATTTTGGTGCCGCCCTAATCCAAGGAAATATGCTGGGCAAAACCAAAACATAAGGACTCCGTGGAATAAGCTCCCCAGAGCTAGGTTAGTAACAAGCATTTCTGGGACATGGATGCACCCAAATGGAAAGAGAGAGGAGAGAGGAGCTCAGTGTGTCAAAGGAAGCTCCCCGGCAGTCTAAAACTATGACAGCATAGTTAACAGAGACAGGTTAAGGAGAGGAACATGGTCGATTATTGATTATATGGTAAATTAATCTGATGACTATGAAGAGAGCAGGTGGGCCTGCTAAACTGCTAAAAAAACAAAATGCTGGTAAAACTGCCTTCATGGAATAATTCTGCTTAAAAAAGAATTTCTACCTTAATAATTACTAATTGATGACTCTACATGTAAACATATTGATTAATACATGTTTTTATCTTCCAGAGCCAAAAGTCATCAGAGTGGAAGAAGGCAGTGATGTTATTTTACCCTGTTCCCTCTGGACCAAGAAGGACCTTCGGTCAACACAGTTTGTCTGGCGTAAAACTGATGATGATCAGAAGGTGTTCCTGTATGATGATGGTGATCTTTACAGTGACGAGCGTCCAGGTCAGAGTGAGCAGTTCAAAGGTCGAGTCTCACATTTTCTAGATGAACTGAAACAAGGCAACGCCTCCATAATCATCAGAAATACGAGGAGGGCTGACAGAGGAGTCTACAGATGTATTATTCCATTAAATCAGAAACCTGAAATGTTCTACATTAAGCTTGACGTTGGTGAGTACTTTGATTAAACAGTTAAACAGTGAACTCATCCATGGTGTCAGTTTCACATTTCTTAATGAAATATCAGCAGTCTGTAGTAGATTAAATCTGAGTGTGCACACTGCCTGATGTTACTGAGAGATGCATCTACATTTTGTTTTTGTTTTTGAAAGTAGCCAAAAAAAGTTAACTCTACTTTTATGCAAAGTTTTTAATGTTTGTTTGAACTCTGGCCTCTAGTTTTACAGCCATATGTGTGAAGCTGAGAGTGAAGTAAAAAACCAAAATGCTGGTAAAACTGCCTTTATGGAATAATTCCGCTTAAAAATGAATTTCTGCCTTAATAATTACTAATTGATGACTCTACATGTAAACATATTGATTAATACATGTTTTTATCTTCCAGGGCAAAAAGTCATCACAGTGAGAGAAGGCAGTGATATTACTTTACCCTGTTCTCTCATCACCAAGGAGGACCTTCGTTCAACACGGTTTATCTGGAAGAAAACTGATGATGGTCAGGAGGTGTTCCTGTATGATAATGGTGATCTTTACAGTGACGAGCGTCCAGGTCAGAGTGAACAGTTCAAAGGTCGAGTCTGACATTTTCCAGATGAACTGAAACAAGGCAACGCTAGGACTATTTTCATTACCCATAACAAAATCTCAGCAGTACTACTTTTCCCTACGATGTAGCCGTCACGTACAAAGCTTGGTTTAAATTTCGGCAAACCTTACTAAATCCGGGGCAGTTCACAGACTGTCTCTGATAAGTTCTCAGACCTATCTGTCAAGTTCACAGACTTGCCTTTTTGACCTAGTTCACAGACTAAATCTGACCAATTCACAGACTGGTCTTTGTTATGGATAATAAGACTACTGTCTGACCCGTTTTGGAGAGATGATTTTCGGGGAAATATGGCCTTTACCTTTTGTAAAAGCTATCAAAATAATCAGAATTCAAATATATTTTGTTCAACCAGAAACTCAAAATAAAAACAAAAAAAACAAAAAAAAAAAAACAGAAACGTTTCAAACAACTCATTTCCCACTGTCAGTATTCGTCTCAATGATTTCAATCAGAAACTGAGAGATAAAATACGTGAATAAAGGTTACAGTGCAGTATAACAAATTAAACATATTATGTTTAATTTGTCATTTGTCATAGAATGTCATACAGTGTCATCAGTGCAACTTCAATATGACAAATGAACAGTTATTTAAAGAAAGGCAACATCAAAAAGATAGGTCTTCAGCCTTGATTTAAAAGAACTGAGAGTTTCAGCTGACCTGCAGATAAAAGCATGGACAAGTTTTTCCAAGTCCTGCTGAGACATAAGTCCTTTAACCCTTGATATATTTTTAAGGTGGTAATAGGCAGACTTTGTAATTGTCTTAATGTGGCTGTTAAAATTCAGGTCTGAGTCCATGACTACACCAAGATTTCTGGCTTTGTCTGTTGTTTTTAACATTATCGTTTGAAGCTGAGTGCTGACTTTTAATCGTTCCACTTTTGCTCCAAAAACAACCACCTCAGTTTTTTCGTCATTTAATTTAAGAAAATTCTGGCACATCCAGTCGTTAATTTGTTCAATGCACTTAGTCAGTTGTTGTATTGGACTATAGTCCCCTGGCGATAAGGTTATATAAATTTGTGTGTCATCCGCATAACTATGGTAATTTATGTTATTGTTTTCCATAATAAGTAAGTAGATTAAATCTGAGTGTGCACACTGACTGATGTTACTGAAAGATGCATCTGCATTTTCGTTTTGTTTTCAAAAGTAACAAAGCAAAAAGTTAACTTTACTTTTATGCATAGTTTTTAATGTTTTTTTTTAACTCTGGCCTCTAGTTTTACAGCCATATGTGTGAAGCTGAGAGTGAAAAGATGGGACTGCTTAAATTCATACGACAGGATGTTATAATGTACTCAAGATCATTTTATTCTAGTCTTAAAATGATTGAATATATGTAATGAAGGGTATGTAAATTATATAATGCAGTACAAGCTTAATCATAGTTCAAATATTTTGGTTATGTTTAAAAAGAATATGCAGATATAATTATGTAGGAAAAAGTAGACTATAAACTAAACTGCTTGTAAAACTGCCTTTGTGGAATAATTGTAAAAAGAAATTCTGCCTTAATAATTACTAATTGATTACTCTGCATGTAAACATATTGATTAATACATGTTTTTATCTTCCAGAGCCAAAAGTCATCACAGTGGAAGAAGGCAGTGATGTTACTTTACCCTGTTCCCTCTGGACCAAGGAGGACCTTCGGTTAACATGGTTCGTCTGGGAGAAAATTGCTGGTGGTCAGGTGTTCCTGTATGATAATGGTGATCTTTACAGTGACAAGCGTCCAGGTCAGAGTGAGAAGTTCAAAGGTTGAGTCTCACATTTTCCAGATGAACTGGAACAAGGCAACGCCTCCATAATCATCAGAAATATGAGGAGGACTGACAGTGGAGAATACAGATGTAGTTTGCCATTCATTCAGAAACCTCAAGAATGCCACATTAAGCTTGTTGTGGGTGAGTACTTTTATTAAACAGTTAAAGATGTCCTCTCATTTAAGGACTGGAGCCTGGTCTCCACCTTGTTATCTAGCTGCTGCATCTGAACAAACATGATGAAAACTTTGAACTCATCGATGGTGTCAGTTTCACATTTCTTAATGAAATATCAGCAGTCTGTAGTAGATTAAATCTGAGTGTGCACACTGCCTGATGTTGCTGAGAGATGCATCTGCATTTTGGTTTTGGTTTTGAAAGTAACCAACAAAAAGTGAACTCTACTTTTATGCATAGTTTTTAATGTTTGTTTGAACTCTGACCTCTAGTTTTACAGCCATATGTGTGAAGCTGAGAGTGAAAAGATGGGACTGCTTAAATTCATACGACAGGATGTTATAATGTACTCAAGATCATTTTATTCTATTCTTAAAATGATTGAATATATGTAATGAACAATATGTACATTTTATAATGCAGTACAAGCTTAAACATAGTTCAAATATTTGGGTTATATTTAAAAAAAAATGCGGATATAATTATGTAGGAGAAAGTAGACTACAAACTAAACTGCTTGTAAAACTGCCTTTGTGGAATAATTCTGCTTACACTTTTTTCTGCCTTAATAATTACTAATTGATGACTCTGCATGTAAATATATTGATTAATACATGTTTTTATCTTCCAGAGCCAAAACTCATCACAGTGGAAGAAGGCAGTGATGTTACTTTACCCTGTTCCCTCTGGACCAAGGAGGACCTTCGGTTAACGCAGTTCGTCTGGGAGAAGGTTTCCCAGACAACTGATGATGATCAGAAGGTGTTCCTGTATGATAAAGGTCATCTTTACAGTGACGAGCGTCCAGGTCAGAGTGAGCAGTTGAAAGGTCGAGTCTCACATTTTCCAGATGAACTGAAACAAGGCAACGCCTCCATAATCATCAGAAATACGACGAGGGCTGACAGTGGAGAATACAGATGTATTGTTCCATTATATCAGAAACCTGAAATGTTCTACATTCACCTTGTTGTTGGTGAGTACTTTGATGAACCAGTTAAAGATGTCCTCTCATTTAAGGACTGGAGCCTGGTCTCCACCTTGTTATCTAGCTGCTGCATCTGAACAAACATGATGAAAACTTTGAACTCATCGATGGTGTCAGTTTCACATTTCTTAATGAAATATCAGCAGTCTGTAGTAGATTAAATCTGAGTGTGCACACTGCCTGATGTTGCTGAGAGATGCATCTCCATTTTGTTTTTTGAAAGTAACCAACAAAAAGTTAACTTTACTTTTATGCATAGTTTTTAATGTTTGTTTGAACTCTGGCCTCTAGTTTTACAGCCATATGTGTGAAGCCGAGAGTGAAAAGATGGGACTGCTTAAATTCATACGACAGGATGTTATAATGTACTCAAGATGATTTTATTCTAGTCTTAAAATGATTGAATATATTTGATGTAGGACTCTATTCTAATTACGCAGCGACACACAGAGCAGTAGGCGTCTCTAAGTGTACCTGCTATTCTGGTTCATGTTTGTGTATTAACATTAACTTTATTTCCAAACAGAAAAGAATGCATTTTGGGGCAGATCTGTGTAGATCAGACACCAAAAATAAATAATGTGTTAGCAGTAAAACTGTGATTGTGCAGCCTGAATATGAACAAGAAAGATTAATTTAATTTCTTTAATATTGTTTTGTCTTTTTTCCTGCAGGTTCAACTCCAGAGTCAGATGAACTTGATACATTAGTGTAGAAAGGCATTGGTAATGTCTGTGTTGCTGGAAACATTTATTTAGTTTTCAGTTATTTTATGCTTGTGTTATATCACAATGTATAGGCTCGTTGATTTTGTCTTGCAGTTCTAGTTGATTGTGTAACTGTGTGTAAGACTTGTACAGTATTCCTGTTCCAGAGGTGTGTAGAGCAGAGAGGACCAGATCAACATGATGATGCTCTTATAAGTCTTGTATTTTTGTATTCAGACCAAATTACAACGTTTGCTGTTATGATGTGAAGTGTGAAATATTTTGTAAAAAAGGTCACTTAATATAATTTTTTTGTTATTTTATAGTGTGTTTTATTACAGTTGTTTGCTCTTTAGACAATCATTTCTTGCTTGTGTATTTAGAAGAATAGTAAAGGCTGAGATGTGGTATTGATCTTCTTATCTAACTCAGTGAGAAAGTGAATAAAGTGCCCTGGTGGGTCACCGGGTAGAGTCCTCACCACAGTGACTTTGGTTTGAGTCCACCACAGGGCCCTTTGCTGCATGTCATCTCCTGTCTTTCCTGACTGTCTCTATCACTATCTTTTAAAAGAAGATACGCCAAAGAAAAAAGTATTTAGAAAAAAGCCTCTCTGTACAGTACACTTTACTATGTTCTTGCACTATTTATGTTGTTAATCAATAATAAAGTGCCTTTTATCATTTCAATTTAAATGTATTGAAATTATACTATTCAAAATCTTGAATAAAACGTCAATATTGACATTATTTTTGCGGTGTGACTGTTTTTTTTTAGCTGAAATTTGCATAAAAAGTGATTTAGCTTTACTAGTCCTCACCTGAAACACATAGACTACACTTTGAACACACTGCACTGTTTACATCTTTTTAATAAACTTCCATTTAGATATACATATACATGCTACTAAGTTACTAAAAATAAATGCAGTCCTGGCTGAACCGAGACCTACATACTGAACTAAAATAATCTCCAATCAAATTGTTTCTACTTGATATTGAAATGGCGTAGAGAATGTTTTTTTTACTAACAACGTATTTACAATGTTTATACAGTTAACTATTTACATATTTGTGTTTACACAGTTATTATATTATTGACATATTTACATTTGTATTCATATCAGCAGTTATGAATCTCTGTGGTTTTCCTGACATTATAACCTCAGTCTAAGTTCTGCTAGCGTCTGATTGGTTAGTTCAGTTACATGTGAGTCAGCAACAAGGAAGTGGGTTTTTTTTAACTATTTAGAACAATTCAGTACATTACAACTTCTCGTAAGAATACTGATTTTGCATTTCTCAAAAAAAATATACAAAGCAGCAAGGCTCTTTTGACAATACATTAAGGTACATACATCAATAAATACAAATAAAATAAACTGTATAGTACATACATAATAAAGTTTAAAAAAAAAATACTTAAGGCAAGGCATTATCCCATTCTAGCAGTCATATAGCAGTCCTCAATTAGGATTCTACACAAATATATTAATATATCACATTATTTGTATTTCGAGACCTGCTGTTGCTGTGGAGCTGGGCCACGTTCAGGCCCGACAAAACGTAGCAACATGTTTTTATAAACTGAAATGATATTGTGATAAGTATGCGTACTCTAAGAAGGATTTTGAAATGGATGGAGCATACAGAAGGAAGAATGAGTGTCAGCCCATGATGAAGTAGAACTTAAATTGTGTTTATGATTCAAAATTCGCAATTTATTCGTCCGCACACTGTGTCCTTATTTAAACAGGAGTTTTATGTTCACGTTATAATGTGATACATAGTATATTGTAATAACAATAATTGTTATAACTTGATAAGTTTGCATGTTGTAAAAACTTAAAATATCTTGTTAAAATGTGAAAATACCTTGTTATAACGTGAAAAACATCTTATTATTACAACAAACTTTTCAGGTAATAACGTGATACTGATTATTCCATAATCCTGAAAAACGGGAGACACACCCACCAGACGAAAAATATAATAGAAAAATATTTCTTGCTAAGTAAGTAACACTTACAAGGAATTTGCCTTGGCTGTCGGTGCATGAAAACTATAACATTTAATATGATATAAACAAACAGTTTATATAGAAAAATGCAAATAACGTAGAAAAAAGAAACGTGAAGGGGTTCAATACATGGACCTTAAAACAGACCAATCTCTAACAGGAATGGAATCATGTGATCATCTACTCACAAGAGACAGGACTGATGCTGATGATATTAGACTTGTGTAACTACAGTAACACGACACAAGATGGTGATAGACCTCCAACGAGGAATGTCTTTTGTATATTTATTTTAACTGGAGAGTGCTGAAACCGAAAGTAAATAAACTGTGTGCCATCGCCAATGTATTATTTGTAACAACAACTCCGTCTTTCTTCCAATAATGAATCGACAACTATGAACATTCTACTGGATCTGCTGTGTTTGTGTCTTCTGTGTCTGACCGGGAAAACACTTTGTGATGAAAACGGTAAGAATGACTAACTTTGTAGACATGAAGACAGACAGACAGACAGACAGACAGACAGACAGACAGTAGTAGTGTTGTGTAGATCTTAAAATAAGGATAATCAGCACAGAAGATACTATGGATTAATATAGTCATTATCTCATTAGTGTCAATAACACATGTAGCCTAACCCTTCACAGCACAGGTTATTGATCTGATTGTTCCTCACAGATGACCTCGGTGCTTTTTAAAGTTCGTTATAATTTGGCATTCAGTTCGGCAACCAGGAAAACCGGAAACCCCGGAGTTTAGAATCTGTTAAAGAAAAGCTACAGTGGTGGAAGAAGCATTCAGATCCTTTTCTTCAGTAAAAGTACTATACCACACTGTATAATACTCTGTAACTTAAGTTAAAGTCCTGCGTTGAAAATATTACTTTAATAAAAGTATGTAAGTATCATCAGGAAAACGTACTTAGGGACTGTTCGTCATTCATTTAAGGGACCACCGGAGGAGTTTTGGGACCTTTAACCCCTTTAACCATATAGACAGGACCCTCCCCTCGCCAGCAAAAAAAAATTCAATAACCCTCTAAAACGATTTGAAAAAAAGGAATGACACTCCCCCAGAAATGTATCGATACATTCTCTACTGGTTTGCACTTAGCAAATATTTACAGATTCCCATTGTTTTTTTTTTTACATTCAAGACATATGGGACTAAACCTCTGCATTCTCATCTGACGCATCCCACTCCTCTGTTATGGTGTGGTGGCCATTTCAGTAGATTTACTCACTAACATTGTTGTGGAAACACAATAAGCATGGAAACTAAATGCACACTTCCTGCATTACTGCATTACTTCAGATACTAAGTTACTCCTCTAGTAAACTAGTATTCACATGAAATAAAACAATAAAATATTGAGACCAGTCAGCAAGGCATTCTGGGTAACGTTCAACACACAAACTGGTTGCTATCGGACTCGTCACTAGGCTTCCTCCACTTCGCCGTTTAAACAAAGTGGAATAAACGTATAAAAGTCAAAATCTACACAAAACCTGCAATCAGTTAGTAAGCTGACATCACATTTATATACATGGCATTTAGGAAACCTTTATTGCAACCTTGGCACGGTAAGATGTCCAGACTAGCAACAGTCATTTTCGTTTTTCAAGTCCTGCTGCTCCCATCGTCAGCCAGGAATTTTTTTACTAAAGCAGTATATGAAATCAGATGTATTACCTACCACCATTTAGTTGTTTTGTGTTATTTAATATATTTATAAACAGTGTTGGGAGTAACGCGTTACAAAAGTAACGCAATTACAGTAATGTATTCCTTTTTGCTGTAACGCAGTAATATAACGCATTACTAATTAAATTTCGGTAATATTATACTCGTTACAGTCTCAGTAACGCAAGTTACAACGCATTTTAACGCAACATTTAGTGGTGCATTGTTTTTTTTAAGAATTCACCAACACCGCGACACATTTCTTCACAGGAAAAAAAAAAGCCGTATTATTTTCCTGTCGCTGTATTCGATGGTTGAGATGACTGCAGAGAAAGATACATTTGCGAGATGAATATTATTTTCGGGAGTTATTACGCTGCGTTGAAGTGAGCTGTCCTGTTTCTGTTCCCGTGGTCAGAACCAGAGACGGTACGGACAGCATGTATGTCCCAACAGGTGACGGTACGTCAGCGGCTGACAGATATAAACATGTCGGGAATTAATGTTGAGGCTTGCTACACGTAAATATCATTGCATTTTTATCAGCCGTAGAGAGTAACTCTGCCTGTAGTGGAATGGCTTCGAATGACGACCAAAAACGCTTGTCTTTTACTGTGACCATTTACTGTTCAATATGTTGCAGTTTTACAAACAAGAAAGTGAACAACTTGAGCCTGACGGACATGTTGCATCTCAGTAAGCTAGCAAGAGTAGGCTACACAACAGACAACTTCCGTGTAGCCTACTTCAAAATAAAAGCACTTCCTGTGACGTTTCGCAGTAAAACTAAATTACTGTTAAATAAGGTTGTGTAGGCTACCTTTTCACAAACCAGCTGTAAATGAAGTACTGTAATAATTTAAATAGTGAGTTTTAATCACACTATAATTGAACATTTCCTTTAGAGTGTTTTAAACTAAACAACACAAATTTCTTATTCAAGTGCTGTAAACAAACATTTTACAACAATGCCGTACTTTTAATTGAGTATTTTCATTTTCTCCTACTTGCCTATTATACATTTTACTTATCTATTTTTTATAGATTTAGTTACTTTGCATATTTATATTAATTATACAAAATATGAATAATCTGTGATGTATTAAAGTGGATAAAGATGAGACTTTATTGATCCGGTGGTGAAATTAACAAGCTAGCTGCCAAATCAAACTTCCCCTGTTATTTTGGTGAAAGTAACTCAAAAGTAATGCAAAAGTAGTGTAACGCATTACAATTCAGAGACAGTAATATTGTAATATAACTAATTACTCTCAAATGACAGTAACTAGTAATCTATAATGTATTACATTTTGGAAGTAACTTGCCCAACACTGTTTATAAAATATCTGGTCATGCCAGATGTAATTATTCCACTCATTTTTTAAACAATGCAATTACCCGTTTCAGCCACCAGGGGGCAGCTCCCCCTGCCCCCCAGCAAACTCATGGGTCAGACCATCTGGTAGCGGGGGCCGAGACTGAGACTGATATATATGGATAATATGCACCAAACAAGCCACTTTGAAATTTTGCTGTTTCATGAATACAAAAGTTGGGTGACCCCCCCCCCCCTCTGGACTGAAAAATGTTGGATGACCCTCCCCTCAACAAAGAATAAAAAGACATGACGCTCCCCTATTTTCCTCCGGTGGTCCATTCCATAAATACCGAACGGTCCCTTAAAGTATTCAAAGTAAAAGTACTCAATGCAGAAAAATCTTCACACAAACTGGAAAACGATCCAAACAGTTGTGAGTTTATCATTTCAGACTTGTAGGCCGTTATATTGTTGGCTAGTTTAATTTATGATAAAACATTGTGTTGTAAATGTAGGCCTACTTAGTTACATTCCACCACTGTTATTTAGGTTCATTTCTACAGGAGAGTTGTGTATGTGAGGAGAGAAGATTTATGTATTTTTTCACGTGATTCCACTTCCTCAAAAACTCTTTATCACAACTCTAAATGAAGAAATGTTTTACATCAGGAGGATGTCACAGACATAAAGTCAGAATCAGTTGATCCATACAACATACCAGTGTTCAGATCCTTTAGTAAAAGTACTAATACCACACTGGGAAAATACTCTGTTACAAATAAAAGTGCTGCATTGAAAATGTTACTAAAGTAGAAGTAAAAGAAAAGGTACTTAAAAGTATATTCACAAATAGAATGAAAGAGTTTGACTCTGATGAATGGAAATATTGGCCTGTGTTGTCATTGAGTGCCAGTACAATGAAATGCAGTTTAGCATCTAACCTTTTAAATCTTCACATTCAAGAAGCTGGAAACGATCCAAATAGTTCTGTCACTCAATTGATTAATCAGCTGATCATTTCAGCTGTACTCATAGTATAGAATATATATATATATACAGTGCTGCTCATAAGTATTCATACCCATGCTAAAGTTGACTAAAAAAAGGAATAAAAATGAGGAAAAATCCGACCTTTTAACGAAACCAATTTGTTTTGTGAATGAATAATGTATTGTAAATAAATAAATGTTTTTCCTTAAAATACAGGGGCCATAATTATACATACCCCTATGTTAAATTCCCATAGAGGAAGGCAGATTTTTATTTTTAAAGGCCAGTTATTTCATGGATCCAGGATACTATGCATCCTGATAAAGTTCCCTTGGCCTTTGGAATTAAAATAGTCCCACATCATCACATACCCTTCACCATACCTAGAGATTGACATGGTTTTATTTCAGTTAGCCTAATAGCTAACTGAGATAAGATCTATATCAATGCAAATCAAACCAGCTATTAGGCTAACTGAAATAAAACCATGTCAATCTCTAGGTATGGTGAAGGGTATGTGATGATGTGGGGCTATTTTAATTCCAAAGGCCAAGGGAACTTTATCAGGATGCATAGTATCCTGGATCCATGAAATAACTGGCCTTTAAAAATAAAAATCTGCCTTCCTCTACGGGAATTTAACATAGGGGTATGTATAATTATGGCCCCTGTATTTTAAGGAAGAACATTTATTTATTTACAATACATTATTAATTCACAAAAAAAATTGGTGTCCTTAAAAGGTCGGATTTTTCCTCATTTTTTTAATTAAGGCATTTAGATCAATTTCCAAAAGATGATTTTTTTATTCCTCTTTTTAGTCAACTTGACCATGGGTATGAATACTTATGAGCAGCACTGTATATATATATATATATATGTTTGTGTAAAATACATAATAAAATTCAATTTTAAATATCGTTAAAAAAAAGTCAGTAGACGTTTTAAAAACACTTGTGGTGGAGGAGAAATTAGACTACAAACTAAATTACTTTTTTAACGGCTGTTATAGAATAATTCTGGTAACACGTGTTACTCAGCATGTCAACATGTTGATTAATACAAGTTTTTATCTTCCAGGACCAAAAAACATCAAAGTGGAAGGAGGGACTGATGTCATGTTACCCTGTTCTCTCAGCACCAAGGAGAACATTGAGTCTAAACTCTTTGACTGGAGGAAAGTTGCTCAGAAAGATGATGGTCAGAAGAAGGTGTTCCTGTATGATGGAGGCAGTCATTACAACAACGGTCTAGATGGTCAGAGTGAAGAGTTCAAAGGTCGAGTCTCTCATTTTCAAGATGAACTGAAACACGGCAACGCCTCCATAATCATCAGAAATACAAAGATATCTGACAGTGGAGAATACACCTGTTATTTTCCTTGTCATCGGCCACCTCAAATATTCTACATTGAGCTTGTTGTTGGTGAGTGCAAAAATAATTAGACTACACACTAAATTGCTGTATAAAATGTTTTTTTTCCTGCTTTAATAATTATTAATTGATAGCTGTGCATGTAAACATACTGATTAATACATGTTTTTATCTTCCAGAGCCAAAAGTCATCATAGTGAAAGAAGACAGTGATGTTGTGTTACCCTGTTCCCTCAGCACCAAGGAGAACATTACTTCAAAACAGTTTGACTGGAAGAAAGTTGCTCAGAAAGATGACTGTCAGAAGGAGGTGTTCTATTATAATGGAGGCAGCAATAATAACAAAAACTGCTTTCCAGGTCAAGTCTCACATTTTCCAGATGAACTGAAACATGGCAATGCCTCTATAATCATCAGAAATACGAAGGTATCTGACAGTGGAGTCTACACCTGTGATTTTCCAAAACTTCAGCCACCTCAAACATTCCACATTGAGCTTGTTGTTGTTGGTGAGTAATTTTGTTAAACAGCTGAATATTTCCTCTCTTTTTCTGAAATTCTAGCAGTCTTTATACGACCTAATTTGTTTCACGCACACCTCGACCTAACCCTAACCCAAAACCAGTCAGGTCTATGTATGAATCAGTTTTAGTGTGATAATATCACACAAGCACTCTAACATACGTTTTGATATGTCTTTTAGATCAGATGTGGCTCTGCAAAATAATTTCTTGAAGGAACTTGTTTTGGTGGAACATTTGCACCCCGCAAAAGAAAACACCACATACAATATTAAATGAAGTTAACTGTTGACACAATACAGTAACATGAGCTATTTAAATTAGCTGATACATGGTTAAACCTCATTAGGTCTTACCAGTGTATCTCCATGTGTACTTCGTCCACAACAATCCCACCAATCGCTCCCAAAACCTCCCAGTTAGAGAGGAAATGCTGTAAACATATTCTTTATAAATCTTTAAAATCATTCCCTGAAAGAGCGGTAACACACAGAGAGGGCGGAAGGCAATGGCCAAAGCCTGACATCTGGCGTGTGAGCCACGTGCCAGATGTCACTTCATCCTGGAAATGTACTTCTGTTGATCCAGATTATGGTTTTAATGATGTAGCTTGCTATCTAACACTCATATGATTTTGTTGACTAATTGATTAGTTAATTTAATCGACAGATCTGTAAAACAAGGAATGATGCTAAAGCATCACTTTAGATCATCTGCTTACCAGAGATGTGCTCAGACGTTTCTTGTAAATAAGCCATTCAGCAGGAAAAACCCAACCCAGTCTCACGGCAGTTCATGATGGCATCACGAAAAGAAATCTATTAGATTGTGATACCATCACAATATTTTGAAGATTTTTGTGATGGGATCACGTTTTTTAAACTAATGTATTTCAATGGGAAGCATCTTTCATGATCACAGCACGGATCATTCTGCCAGTCAGGCTGCAGCAGAGAATCTGGGTACAGCTCTGCTATTATTGGTATTTTTAGCTCAATAACTGCTGTTTTAATCAACATCTATTCACCAGATCTTATCAGGGTTTATATGTATTTCTTTTAATGTTATTTTTTCTGTCAATTTCGGCCAGGGAAGCTGGATTGCTTTGTTGTTTATTGATATTTTTAAAACTATAACGATACATCAACATTTATGTAGATGTTATCATGGTATTCATTTCTTTATTTAAATAATATTATTATAGTCTTATTACAGGTGAAATATTACAGTAGGCTATGCTGTAAGACAGAACAGTAGCCTACGATATGAGCCAAGCTGGACGCATTCAAAGCCGATATCCCACAATGCAATGCGGGCATTCATATCAGAGACTCGGACAGTGATCAGCGGGTCTTTAACGACAATATTGCTTCAATGTATGTATTTAATAAGTGGTTTTGTCACCAGCAACAACACGTTGCTCAGCTTTGTTCCAGTAAGTTATACACCTTAATAATCTAAAATGGAATGAAGCCCGTTCACGGCAGACAGCAGAAACACAGGAGCCAAACAAAGTACACTAGCTTTGTAACAGGTTCTGGGGCGCATCTATAGTGGGAGTTGTAGTTTTTAAATACATATATTGGTATATTTCTCAGAAGTAGAAGTTGGCACTGTAGAATTTTGGGTACACCCTTTGTTTTTTGGGGATGGGGAATACACTGGTGTCATCAGATTTTAAAAATCAAATCGTTAAATAGGTGAAAATAGCTTATTACCATATTAAACTTTAGAGACCATATCTACATGACAGCTGAGGTCCAGAGCTTTCTATAACAGCTGGTCCTATGTGTGTAGCTCCTTCTGTTGCTAAATGAGGTTGAGACCTTTCCAACGATGTCTTTGCTATAGTCCTACGACAACGTTTTAATTTTTACTATATAATGGAGACCACTTTGCAGGTGATACTTTATTGTCCCCAGAGGGATATCTGCCTTGAGTTCAAATGCTTCACACAATAACACTTGACATATTGTTTTATCATAAAGCTGATATATACTTAAAATAAAAAACAACATAAACAACGTGATATGTAGTCAGACTGAAGCACATTATCAGCCACAATCTATTGCTCATCTTTCACAAAAGAGCAACACACAACCATATGCATCATATCATGAAGCTATTGCAAAACCCCTGCAGCCTCAAGCAACATTATATAAAGTTTTAATTGAGGTAGGTCCAAATTAGGCCTATAGTTTAGAAATGCTAAGTTTACACTGGGGTACCCTTTTCTTCTGCCAGAGGATAAGAGCTACTTGGCATGGAGAATAAAGATAGATCAGACCATATTCTCTGTGCTTGCCTGGAGAGACAGTTTCCTGACAAGCAAACTTTAAATGAGATGTTTTTAGATATTGCCATGCTGACATATTAAAATGCTCTGTAATGCAGCCTTGTGTGACATAAACCCTCTGATTCACCGTGGGTGTCTGCTCTAAATGATAACACACACTTTGAACACGGGCCTTCCAGCCAGGTGTTGTCCATATCAACACCAAGGTGCCTATAGATCAGAGCCGATTGATTGGTTCATCATTTATGACCTCTGATACCCTCTGACACATGTCACCACCCTTTCCTCAGTTTGTGAAATGGTTGAATAAGATTGTTGGCATGGCACCACTGCACACAGCTCTCTGTTTCAGCAGAATATGCAAAAGTACGTGTGTCTGTGTGCAGTATATAGGCTGAGGTAGAAGTGTGCCAAAAATGCCAAAACACATGTTGTATATGTACACATACCCATACAAAGCTACATACATCTTACTCTGTGAACAAAAACCTCAGCAACAATCTGATTATCTTTTTAATTTCCTGAAAATGCTTCCTAAAACTAGTCCCTTCTTAATTTTGAAAAGGTAGTCTCAGTAAAGGCTAAAAAGGTTAGGATGGCTACAAGCTGTAACCACGGTGATTGATATGAGGATCATCTTCTGAATATAATAATTAATATGTTAGGCCTTCCATTAATTGATATTTCAAAAAAGTCATTTATTTAAAACAACTAATAATGCAGTGTGATGTTAAATCAAACTAAGTCCCACTCATAAATATGCTCATGTTTTTTTTCCCTTTAGTATTTGCTATTATGCTATTATAGTATTATGCTGTATATAGTTTATTATTTTTCACAACAGTACAAGTCAAAACAAATGCAAATTAATGCATTACAGTCATGTCTTACAGCATAGCCTACTGTAATATTTCACCGGTAATAAGACCGTAATAATATTATTAAAATAAAGAAATGAATACCATGATAACATCTAAATAAATGTTGATAGATGTAGCGTTATAGTTTTAAAAATATCAATAAACAACAAAGCAATCCAGCTTCCCTTCGCCAAATAGACACAAATAATAACATTAAAAGAAATACATATAAACCATGATAAGATCTGGTGAATAAATGTTGATTAAAACAGCGGTTATTGAGCTAAAAATACCAATAATAGCAGAGCTGTATCCAGTTTCTCTGCTGCAGCCTGACTGGCAGAAAGAATCGTGCTGTGATCATGAAAGATACTTCCTATTGAAATACATTAGTTTAAAAAACGTCATCCCATCCCGAAAATCTTCAAAATATTGTGATGGTATCACAATCTAATAGATTTCTTTTCGTGATACTATCACAAACTGACGTGAGACTGGGTTGGAAAAACCATGAAACTGAGATCATTCTTCTGTGTGTTGGACTTCACTTAAAGGTGGAGACATTTATATGCCAACATCTCTTAAGTTTGTGTAAATGTTTATGATTTTTTTGGTACTTATTGTGCATTGGCCTCACTTTATTATAACAACTTTTTATATTGTTGTAGAACGTAAAAAAACATTGCAGAACCAGAATCTGACTCATACTGGAAGTAGTCTGTAACAACACTGAAATGTGTAATTAAGGCTTAAATTGTGCTTTTCTGTTTCTCCCTGTGTTTTGCTCTCACACTATTAAACATTTAAAAGCAGGAAAGGGATGAAAAACACATCCCAATATTACATTTGAATGCTGTGATTGTCTTATATAATCTGTTTATCTGTTTCATGTTCACAGGTGCAGCTTTAAAACCATCTGTTACAATACTTACTGCAACAGCAAACTCGGCACTGCTGCAGTGTGAAGTTCATGGCAATCCTAAACCTAAAGTAGAGCTGCAGGACAGTGATGGAAACAACCTTCATGCTGAAGTAACACAGGACTCAGAAAGAGAAGGCAGCTTCTACATCACCCTCCAAACTACTGTGACCAAGACCGACACCTATCGCTGTGTAGCAACACAGGAGGAACTCAAACATCAGATTTATGCTGAGACATATGTGTATATCCGTGGTGAGATTATTCCTTGTGATATTTTAATATTTAAATTTTTTTCTGCATTATTTATTTGCAAACTTTTATAAGCAGAAATATGTGTGGCCTGTATCATGAGATTCACCTATATTCAGTTACTGGCCAAAACACCTTCACCTTGATTATAGCGCCACCTCCTGGTGGATATGGGTCATTTTTAGTGTCTGAGTCTACATCAACACTACTATGCATTGTGAGACAAACACAATCTCCGTCCTCACAAGAGTTTCAGCTCCAGTAGCAGAACTAATCTCCATCCATTTTAACACGTCTGACAACGAAAAGACTGACTGACGTCATTTTTTTCCAAATGTCTCCGTTTGTGCCCGTCCAGACTACAAAGCAACCCCGGAGTTTTCAAACTAAACGGGGGCAGCAGAGTTTCCAAATGTCTCCGTTTTAGGGGCTCGAAAACAAGGAATTTAAACGTGAGGCATAAACGTAGCAAAAAGATATTTGTTTTTAAACCAAAAGGTAGTAGATTAAATGTAGCCTGAGGTACCTGCACCAGTCTATACCACCACTAAAAGATTCCCCTGAATAACTTATACATTGTTTGCTGCAGTAGTAGTAATAATAATAATAATAATATCAAGCCTATCAAGACACCCACGGGGATTTAGAATAGAATTATGTAATGTATCTGGTGGGCCACCGGAGGGGAGTGATGTGGTCCGTTGATCTTGTGCGGGTACCACTTTTTGTCAGGGTTTTGGTATTTTGTTCTGTTTTATTGTGTAGTCTTGTTTCTCTGTTTTGCTTGGTTTCCTGTTTTATTTTGTAGTCTGTCTTGTCTCCCTTGTCTTGTCTAGCTTTCTTCCTGTCTTTTTTTGTTTCCCGCCTTTTTTGATTTGTTCCACCTGTTGTGTCACCTGCCTCTCGTTCCCTCATTACCTTGTGTATTTAGCCTCTCTGTTTTCCCTTGTCTCTTGTTGGATCGTCTCGTCTTTTTGCTGTGTGTTCTGTTTTTGTTTCTGCATTCCCTGTCGTGGATTTCCCTGATGTATTGGATTATTGCTCCAGTAAGTTTTTGCTTATCTTTTAATAAAACTCTTTAAACTGCATTTGGGTCCTAACCTTGCCTGCCTTCGCACAAGCCTTGATACTTTTAGTGTTTGAAAAATAGTCATAAAAATAATAATACATTTTGAGCATATCACACACATTTTCTGCATTCTGGTGAATTTTTCTGCAACAATATAGTGCTTTTTCTGCTTCAAGTTATGGTCCAAATGTCTTCATTTATGCAATGGAAATTATGATGCACTGGCCAGTTTTGATTATTGGAGAGGTTGTGATTTCAGGATTCGGGAACATTCACACCATCAGTTGTTCTCTTACATTAACTTTTTGTCTTCTGTTTCAGGGTCTTCCACTGGATGGATTGCTGGTTTATTTCTTATTTATCTTCTACTTCTTGTTGGTGTTCCAGCTGGGCTTTTATACATGGGTTGCATCCCATTAAATTGTAATAAAGGTAAGTTAAAATAATTGTATCAACATATTCATGATGAGCAGACAACACAACAGATTATTTATGAATGTCATGTTTATGAGTTTTTGCAGTCGTTTTATCTTCAGTCATTAATCATTGTGTTGGTATTTACACCAGAGTAGGATCAAGTCAGTTGGACTTTTTTTAATATAACTGTTATAGGATATTATAATGTACTGGAGATTATTTTACTTTATTCTTAATTCATTATTCTTAAAATAATTTATTACATTTGATGTAGGGTATGTAAATAATAGAATACACTACAAGCTTAAACGGTTAAAATATTGTTGGTCATGTATACAAAATATACAGAAATAATTATGAAGGAGAAATTAGACTACAAACTAAACTTCTTGTAAAACTGCCTTAGTAATTACTAACTGATGACTCTGCTTGTAAACATACTGATTAATACATGTTTTTATCTTCCAGAGCCAAAAGTCATCACAGTGGAAGAAGGCAGTGATGTTACTTTACCCTGTTCCCTCTGGACCAAGAAGGACATTCGGTTAACAGTATTTTTCTGGCTGAAAGTTTCTCAGACAACTGATGATCTAAAGACTGTGTTCCTGTATGATAATGGTGATCTTTACAGTGACGAGCGTCCAGGTCAGAGTGAGCAGTTCAAAGGTCGAGTCTCACATTTTCCAGATGAACTGAAACAAGGCAACGCCTCCATAATCATCAGAAATATGACGAGGGCTGACAGTGGAGTCTACAGATGTTATTTTCCATTCATTAAGAAACATCGAGAATTCTACATTAAGCTTGTTGTTGGTGAGTACTTTGATGAAAGAGTTAAAGATGTCCTCTCATTTAAGGACTGGAGCCTGGTCTCCACCTTGTTATCTAGCTGCTGCATCTGAACAAACATGATGAAAACTTTGAACTCATCGATGGTGTCAGTTTCACATTTCTTAATGAAATATCAGTAGTCTGTAGTAGATTACATCTGAGTGTGCACACTGCCTGATGTTACTGAGAGATGCATCTGCATTTTGGTTTTGGTTTTGAAAGTAACCAACAAAAAGTTAACTTTACTTTCATGCATAGTTTTTAATGTTTGTTTGCACTCTAGTTTTACAGCCATATGCACTTAAAAATAATGAGCTGTGTGCATTCAAACGACAGGATGTTATAATGTACTTAAGATCATTTTATTCTATTATTAAAATGATTGAATAGATTTGATGTAGGACTCTATTCTAATCACGCAGCGACACACACAAAGCAGTAGGCGTCTCTAAGTGCACCTGATATTCTGGTTCATGTTTGTATTAACATTAACTTTATTTTTTTACTTTTTGGAGGGGGGAAAATCTGTGTAGATCAGCCACCAAATAAATGATGTTAGTTTTTGCAGTCTGAATACGATCAAGAAAGTTTAATTTTTTCTTTAATATTGTTTTGTCTTTTTCCCTGCAGCTTCAGCTCAGGGGAAGGAACTTCATCCATTAATCTAATGGAGCGTCATTCACTAATGATGGCATGATGCTTTGATAATGTCTGTGTTGCTAGAAACATTTATTTAGTCTTCAGTTATTTTATGCTTGTGTTATATCACAATGTATAGGCTCATTGATTTAGTCTTGCAGTTCTAGTTGATTGTGTAACTGTGTGTAAGACTTGTACAGTATTCCTGTTCCAGAGGTGTGTAGAGCAGAGAGGACCAGGTCAACATGATGATGCTCTTAGAAGTCTTGTCGTCTTGTATTCACACCTTTTTCTGTGATTGTGTGAAATATTGTGTAAAAAAAGGGTCACTTAATATAATTTTTTTGTTTTATTACAGTTGTTTGCTCTTGAGACAATCATTTCTTGCTTCTGTATTTAGAAGAATAGTAAAGGCTGAGATGTGGTATTGATCTTATCTAACTCAGTGAGAAAGTGAATAAAGTGCCCTGGTGGGTCACCGGGTAGAGCCGGTACTTTAGGCTGAGTCCTCACCACAGTGACTTTGGTTTGAGTCCACCACAGGGCCCTTTGCTTCATGTCATCTCCTGTCTTTCCTGACGGTCTCTATCACTATCTTTTAGAAGCAGATACGCTGAAGAAAAAAGTATTTAGAAAAAACCCTCTGTACAGTACACTTTACTATGTTCTTGCACTATTTATGTTAATCGATAATATAGTGCCTTTTATCATTTCAATTTAAATGTATTCAAATTACTATTTAAAATCTTGAATAAAACGTCAGTTTTTGACATTATTCTCTGCGGTGTGACTTTTTTAGCTGAAATTTGCATAAAAAGTGATTTTGCTTTACTAGCCCTCACCTGAAACACATAGACTACACTTTGAACACACTGCACTGTTTACATCTTTTTAATAAACTTCCATTTAGCTATACATGCTACTAAGTTACTAAAAATAAAGTGCAGTCCTGGCTGAACCAAGACCTACATACTGAACTAAAATAATCTCCAATCAAATTGTTTTACTTGATATTGAAATGGTGCAGAGAATTTCTTTTAACAATGTATTTCCAATGTTTATACAGTTACCCATTTACATATTTGTGTTTACAGTTATATTATTTACATGTTTATTCATATCAGCAGTTATGAATCTCTGTGGTTTTCCTCACATAACCTCAGTCTAAGTTCTGCTAGCGTCTGATTGGTTAGTTCAGTTACATGTGAGTTAGAAACAAGGATTGTTTTTTTTAACTATTTAGAACAATTCAGTACATAACATCTTCTCGTAGGAATATTGATTTTGCATTTCTCAAACAAATATTCAAAGCGGCAAGGCTCTATTGACAATACATTAAGGTACATACAGCAATCAATACAAATACAATAAAGTACATAGTACACACAAAGTTTTAAAAGAAATACTTAAGGCAAGGCCTCATATAGCAGTCCTCAATTAGGATTCTACACAAATATATTAATATATCATATTATTTGTATTTCGAGACCTGCTGTTGTGGAGCTGGGCCACGTTCAGCCCCGACAGAACGTAGCAACATGTTTTTATAAACTGAAACGGGGCTGAGTTGAACATCCTGTTGTGTGTTCAAGCCGCTCTGCCTTTTTATTACCACGAGTTTACAGACACGTCTCAGCTGATAGGGTACGGAAGGGTAGTGCTGCCACAGCAGAAAGAGAAAAACATCAGTATCACATTACCTGAAAAGTTCATTGTAATAACAAGATGTTTTCACGTTTTTACAACAAACTTATAAAGTTATAACAAGAACATTTTCTTATTACAATATACTATTTATAATGTTATAACGTAACATGATACTTTTCATGTTATAACGTGATAATGTATTGTTATAACGTGATACTTTTCATGTTATAACGTGATCATTTATCTTGTTAGAACATGAAACTCCTGTTTGAATGAAGACATGGTGTGTGGATGAATACATTGCGTAATATGGCTCATATACACGATTTGATACAGTTCTACTTCATGCTTGGGCTGAGACATGGTGAGATTCTGCTGCTGATAACTGTGGATGATATTGTGATAAGTATGCGTACTCTAAGAAGGATTTTGAAATGGATGGAGCATACAGAAGGAAGAATGACTCTCAGCACATGATGAAGTAGAACTTAAATTGTGTTTATGATTCATAATTCACAATTTATTCGTCCTCACAGTGTCGTTATTTAAACAGGAGTTTCATGTTTCAATAAGATACATTTTCACATTACAACGTGTAAAGTTTCATGTTATGACATGAAAATTATCATGTTTCACGTTATAGCATGATAAATTGTATATTGTAATAACAAGAATTGTTATTACTTGGTAAGTTTGTATGTCGTAAAAAAGGGAAAGTATCTTGTTAAAATGTGAAAACACCTTGTTATAACGTGAAAAACGTCTTGTTATTACAATAAACTTTTCCGATAAACGTGATACTGATTATTCCGTAATCCCTGGGGATCAGCCAAAAAAAGGAGAGACACAACCATCAGACAAAAAATATAATAGAAAAATATTTATTGCTAAGTAAGTAACACTTACAAGGAATTTGCCTTTGCTGGTGCATGAAAACTATAACATTTAATATGATATTTAAACAAACAGTAAATATAGAAAAATGCAAATAACGCAGAAAAAAGGAAGGTGAAGGGGTTCAATAGATGGACCTTAAAACAGACCAATCTCCAAAAACAGGAATGGAGTCATGTGATCATCTACTCACAGTAACACGACACAAGATGGCGACAGACCTCCACCGAGGAATGTATTTTATTTATTTTTTTAACTGAGGAGTGTTAAGCTTGTTTTATGGTTCTGCGGAGGCTCCACGCAGAGCTTTCGCCGTAGCCTACGCAAGTGGCCTCACTGGCCTGATTTTATACTTCTGCGCTGGTGTGTGCGTCGAGCCGGCATGTGTGTGTGTGTGTGTGTGTATGGGGAGTGTGTGATAGAGCGAGGGAGAAGTGAGAGAGTGACAGCGATTAGCTTCAGAGCGAGTACCGACTCTAGTCATAGTGAGAGAAACAAAGTGTCTCCTCTGTTCTTTCTGACCACGGTGGGAAATCTGTAGCAGGAGAAGTTAACCCTCTCCTTGATTTCATGTTGTTTATGGAGAAGGAGAACCTGCTGGTCGTTTTGTCGACGTACTATTTGTTTTCCCGGCTCTCGTCAGACGATGTTGGATCTGGCCGAGAGCGGTAGGTACTTTGTGTAGCGCGAGGCGGATGTATAAAATACTATGTTTAATGTGTATTTAAGTGATTAGACAGGCTGATTGTGGTTAGTATAGGTTTTTAGTAGTTGGACTGTTTCATTCTCTTTCGTGTATTTTTGTTTATTATTCAGTTCTGAGTGTTTTAGTGAGCTAGCTTACATGCTATGTTTTCATATGTATCTGCGTTGGCATTTGCCATTTTGTGTCCTGTACTGCGCCCGTATAAGTACATGTATGTTCTCTTTATGTTGTTAGGCGTGTGTTGAGGGCATTCTACCAACGCTGTGTTTCTCCTCTCTAAGACACTCAACAGGTATGTTATTTGCACAGGACTTATTGTGATTTAAAATGTGTATTTTGTAATGCTGTGAGATTGCAGTTAAAGTGAGAGTGTGAGACATCTGAGAGCAGTTTTATATAGGCTATATATTACAAAAGTATTTTTATATTCTTATGTTGTATTTTTGCATTTATTGTTTCATATGCGTTTTTATTTTATTGAGAAATGAAATTATTTCTGAGAGACGATGTTGGATCTGGCCGAGAGCGGCGTGTGTTGAGGGCATTCTACCAACGCTGTGTTTCTCCTCTCTAAGACACTCAACAGACACTCAACAGAGCAATAAATGTCCTGTGCCAAAGCCTGAGTCTCCAGTTGTCTGCTTCACAAATTAGACACAACGCAGGTAACCGGTACTGAGGCCAGGCCGGTTACACTGCATTCACTGCAGTCGGACATTGGAGATTCGCATTCATAAATTGTCAAATTGGCCATAACTTTTAATTCATTGCTGCCAACTGGGGTGGCAGCAGGGATGGCAAGGCTTTCTTTTAGGGTGGCACTTGCCACCCTATGCCACCCCGGTAGATCCGCCCCTGGGTACATGGTGGTCATAAAGGGATGAACATGGTCAGAAACAATGCTCAGGTAGGGTGTGGCATTTAAATGATGCCCAATTGCTACTAAGGGGCCTAAAGTGTGCCAAGAAAACATCCCCCACACCATTACACCAGCTGGCACAGTGGTTACAAGGCATGACGGATCCATGTTCTCATTCTGTTTACGCCAAATTCTGACTCTACCATCTGAATGTCTCAACAGAAATCGAGACTCAACAGACCAGGCAACATTAAGGTCTTCAACTGTCCAATTTTGGTGAGCTCGTGCAAATCGTAGCCTCGTTTTTTCCTATTTTTAGTGGAGATGAGTGGTACCCGGTGGGGTCTTCTGCTGGTGTAGCCCAGCCGCCTCAAGGTTGTGCGTGTTGTGGCTTCACAAATGCTTTGCTGCATACCTCGGTTGTAACGAGTGGTTATTTGAGTCAAAGTTGAACTTCTATCAGCTTGAATCACTCGGACCATTCTCCTCTGACCTCTAGCATCAACAAGGCATTTTCAGTCAGAGGACTGCAGCACACTGGATGTTTTTCCTTTTTTCAGACCATTCTTTGTAAACCCTAGAAATGGTTGTGAATGAAAATTCCAGTAACAGATTGTGAAATACTCAGACCAGCCCGTCTGGCACCAACAACCATGCCACGCTTAAAGTTGCTTAGATCACCTTTCTTTCCCATTCTGACATTCAGTTTGGAGTTCAGGAGATTGTCTAGACCTGGACGACACCCCTAAATGCATTGAAGCAGCTGCCATGTGATTGGTTGATTAGATAATTGCATTAACAAGAAATCTTACAGGTGTTCCTAATATTCCTTTAGGTGAGTGTACTTTCCATTAAATCTTTGATATATTTTGAATTGTCATCTGTGTTTCTCTTCTTCACATAGAATAAATAAAGGTATTTCCACCATAAATTGGTGCATAAAAGTGTATCCGAATACAGGAAATTAAGTCGTTGATGCTAAAAACTTCCCTGGGGGAGGACACCCAGACCTCCCACTATGATATAGCCCCCCTCCCCCAAAGGCAGATTCTGGCCAATATATGCAGTACAGTATACCCACTACAATACATTAGACTACACCACTGGAAGAATCTTAACATGGATATACACATCAGTCTCAGCAGAAATCTGATGGCTGATTGTCTACTGTGTGGCCACACAGCGATAGCGGTCGCTCTTGGTCACAGTAGTGTTGAGAGTGATGTAGAAGAGGTCTCTTTTTATTGTGACCTGTGGCTCATCAGCATTAAGATTGTTTCCATCACTGTCCTGCCACTCTACTTCAGGTTCTGGATTGCCATGAACTTCACACTGCAGCAGCCTCCAGTCCTTTGTTTCCTTAAGTGATGTGATGGATGGTTTTGGAGCTGCACCTGTGAACACAGCATAACAATAGATTATTACAGGACAATTAAAGCATTACAATATTTTCTTCTTGCATATGGGGATTACAGTGTTTATGTAACATAAAAACACAAGCCTTTCAGTAGGATTTAAATTCAGAGTGGGTTTTTTCATTGGGATTGACAACGAATTATGACCAATACACAACAAATACTCTTTCTAGTCACTGTCTTTATAAAAATTGTAAAAAGGATTTTTTTTTTAAACATTTGAATGATCAACATTTACACAAACTTAAAATGATGTTGGCGTATAAATGTCTCCATATGTATTCAGTAAGGAAGGTTTTATGAATTATGGTTATATGGAACCAAACAGAACCCACAGATTACGTTATTAAAATCAGGACTTACTTGAATTACCTATTTTTCCCAAAACAATGATGAACATTAACTCTTTTTCTCTCTCTCTGCATATTGTTACCTTCTAATAATGTGATTGTATGAACTTCAGAGTGGAGCTGGTGGAAGAATTACAGAAGTCTCTCTTCTCTACGGCAGAAAGATTACTACTATGACTTTCACTTCCTGGACAGAAACAAAGAACAGCTGCAATGCTTGTGTCTGTTAATAAAAAAATACATTTAAGAAAAAGACTGAAGTTTGACAATGATCTGAATACCTTAAGTACATGTCGCTATTCACACAGTGCTTGCTTCACTGAGTGGTGTATTGTGGTATGTAGGTAGGTAGGCCAAAAAAAAAAAGAAGAAGCTTCAGGCAGCGGATATAAAGAGTTTCTTGGAAATGCACATCAACGGCCCAACTTCTCACAACACACACATGCATGTGCACACAAACACAAATGTGTGCGAAATGTGAAAATATATTTCATAATTAGTTATTCAAGAATCCAAAGTTAGGTAATCGGTGGAACTGTCAATCCAGTTTTATATAAGCACGTAGAGAGAGAGACCGACTGACACACACACACACACACACACACACACACACACACACACACACACACACACACACACACACACACACACACACACAACCATTCAAGGGTGTCCTGACTGCATTTTTACAGACGTCTCTTTTACAGTGGTGGCCTACGGGGAAAATCCTTTCTGGGTCGCTGGGAGATTTTTTGTTAAATTAAAAACGGTTTTAGTCTAACAGATATGGACATATTCTGCTGTATTTGTTCAGTAGATCAGAGTTACAGGAAACAAAGTGGTTTGTCAGCAGACATGCAAAACTGTCATCAAGATATAGGATGTGACCTGGCTCTGTGGTCCACCGTGCCAGCACAGCTCGACTTCTCACTGCGGTTAGCGACATGGATCAACACATCAAAACCTCCAGAAAAACCCTTAGAGAGTTTTATATTAAATGGTCTGACTTTTGCATTATATGCTTTGGCAACACGTGCCATTTCTGCTAATTTTCCAAAATGTCTTTTTATCTGACTGTAAAAAAAAAAAAAAGTACATTCCTAAGCTACTCCTGACTCTGTATAGTCATGATTGTTTAAATATGCAGGTTTTATTTTATTCTACACTGGTATTTCCACTACTCATTTTACAGTTTAAGCAAGAGTAATTTAATAATAATAATAATAATAATAATAAAAACACAGACTCCATTTATTCCAGTTATTATCATGCAATCTGATTCTGCTTATCTTACGTGGATAACGATGTTTAAGCCCTACATCACTGGTTTGGGCTTTTTTTATTTATTATTTTGTATTCAACAAGTTTCCACTCCGATGTGGAAACATAGATACAAAGTACTTGTTATTTTATTGTTTGCACATTATGGATACTGTAGGCAGGCAGAGCAGGCAGAGAGAGAGGAACACCTACAAAAACAGAAATTCTGCGAGAACTCCAACAGCAACTCCAATCATCACTTTCCTCAAGTTTTGAACACAGAACAAGAAGGTGATGTTACTCTCACAATCTAACTGCAATTGTGGAGCGGGCGCACATATATAGAGGTTTACTCCTCGACGCAGCGGCCGCGGGTTCGCCCCCGACCTGCGGCCCTTTGCTGCATGTCATTCCCCCTCTCTCTCCCCTTTCATGTCTTCATTTGTCCTGTGAAAATAAAGGCCTAAAAATGCCCCAAAAAATAATCTTAAGAAAGAAAAGAAAATGTGACTGCAATCATGTAGAGAGTATGAGTCATAACCTACACAATACAAACATCTAAAGGTGTGAATTATCATAAAAAGTATGAGAACCGATAACAAACCCGACTCAGAGGAATCCCTCCACGCACAGTGACATCAACATATGGCTACTCTTCTTTAACTTGGCTACACAGTGGAAATATGCCTGTTGAATATGGTCATTTTATAAACTTTCATAGACGTTTGTTTTCCAAACCTGTTTTTTTAAACCAATCACAATCATCCTGGGCAGCGCTAAGTCTCAATAGAGAAAATACTAAGAGGAAGGATGTCAGGCTCTATTTCCAGCAATGTGCATCCGTTGAGACAAAATTTTACTGTAATCCTGCGGACAGACAGACGAACCAAACCAAAAGCATGACCTCCTTGGCGGACATAATAATGACACTGTAACAGGGATAACATCCCCAGCTCTCTGGTTTTTGTTAATATTAGTTATAATAATAGTTATAATAGTTGTTAGGGCCTTTGTACAAGAGTGACATGATTGGACAGTTAACATACGTGAAGGATGTGTCTGCGATCCAGCTGATGAAAGATGAAAACAATAAGAAATTAAAAAAAATCATTGATATATATGTTCTTGTCTTATGAGATCTTTGTGCTGCATTCAATACTTTTGACCATAACATCCTAGTACAGATACTGGAACATTTAATTGGCATTAAAGATGGTTTAAGTCCTATTTACCCATAATTATGAATCATATTTCTGTATAACTGTATCAGTTTCTCTGTGACTCAACTGGCAGCGGCGGATGGCCGCCCACCAAGAGCCTGGGTCTGTTCGAGGTTTCTGCCTTTAAAGGAACACGCCGACTTATTGGGACTTTGTCTTATTCACCGTATCCCCCAGAGTTAGATAAGTCCATACATACCCTTCTCATCTCTGTGCGTGTCGTAACTCCCAGCGCTAGCCTAGCTTAGCACAGATCATGGAGGTGTTGGGTCCGTCCAGGAGTGAGTTAAACATTATCTTGTCAAACAAAGGATTTCCAGCCAACATGTGCTCAGAGACAATGGGCCTGAGACAAAGAAGGCCTACTTGGAAAATTCCGATCCAGGTCTCCTTAGGAAAGATGGTTCATCACCCATTTTCTAACAACAGCCTGCATGCAGACCTTGCAGCCTAAAAGTCGCACCTAGGTGTTACTGCACAAAATGGCCGAAACACCAGGAGGTCCTGCATTCCCATTGGTTCAGAGGTACCATAAAACCAGCATGGAGCCAGGTCTGGTGGCCTGAGCTATAAAACTCCATGTCACCCCCCACTTCTCGTCTTTTGCCCTGTGACTTTGGTCACTACAGCATGACACACAGAAACAAATGCTTTCCACCTCAACTCCAGTTGACGACAGGTCAGCACTACAAGTTGGTGCTAAAACTTCCATTTTTGAAACAAAGTGGATTTAATTTCGGTGCTGGGAGCACCGTGGATCCTCTGAAACCAGCAGGAGAAGGAAACAACGTTTTTCTTCTCAAGTCGACCCTAGCTCTCTTCCTTCTGCTCTTTTTGGAAGGAGAGCTTCCCCTGATCTGCTGACGAGTAGACACGGACCCCGTTTCTTTTGTGGAAACCTACGGATAAACGGACTGAACACACAGTAAGAAGGCTTACGTCTGGGCAGAGATAAATAGTGTGTTTTATTAATGAGTAATTTGCTATTGCTGCTACTTTGTGTTACCATTAATGTGATCTGATTAATACAGCGCTACTGCTGCGCGTGTAATGTATTAATCTAGGATTGTGACCGCTGAGTCAAATCTATTCTGTGAATGTACTCTGATCACGGTGCATTGCTGATATGTTGTGTTGAATATGTAGCTAGCTTGTTCAGGCTGTAAATGCTACTTTCTGCTTCTCCCACTGCTGAGGAGTTTTAGGTACTGTTAGATCCAAGTATATATATATCTTTCTTTCCTACTTCTCTAACCTTTCTCTTACACACACATATATGAACACATAGCTAGTTACCCACACGCGCTAAGGTGAACAGCTGGTCAAACAGCGAGTCACACAAACTGCAGAGCGCGCACCGCTCCACAGTTCTGCGCTCCTGTGTCTCCCTCTTGTCAACCACACGTGTGCAGACACGTTAGCTTAGCAGCTAGCCTATTGTTGGTAGCACATAGCTTAGCCTGAATGAGCTAACGGCTAATCTTAGGCCTAGCCTATCAATACCTCCCTCTTGGGGTGAAACAGTTTTGTGCAGCTCACAAGACTAGCCATTTTTGTAGTCTTTGGCTAGACTACACCTCGCCACCCCCTACTCTTTCACACTCACTCTCTCACACCCACACACACACACACACACACACACACACACACACAGAGCTTCTCCCCATATGCTGTTTTGTTTTGTTTTGTTTTGTTGTACTTAAAAGAAACGTATATTGGTTTTAATTAATCAAAGGATTATTGATTGGCCATTGATAATTTTGAAGTTAATAAATTCTACTATACGTTAATTAGCAGTTGTTTGTGATTATTTGTATACTTATTGTATTAATTGCTGGTTATACACAGGTCAGTGCTCGGATTTCACCCTTCCACTGACAAATGAGACTATTCCACAGTTCAATATTGGCCCCTGAAGTTTCAGGGTGGTGCCCCGTTTTGATTGTTTGTTGATTTGATAAAGTTATTAATAACCGTATTCATAACTTTATTAATATTGATAAACATCTTTGATAATATGCCAATAATCTGATCTGTACCCCTGCGTGTACCCAACAGAGGTAACCGGTTCCATCTAGCCTACTGCTCCGAATAATTGACAAAATAACGCCAACATATTCCTATTTACATGTTGTGATTTGTATAGTCACAGCGTGTACAAATAACAAGGCCACATGAGACACAGCCATCTTCTAACCATATACATACTGGGAACTATATTCTCAGAAAGGTGAAGCACTGCTACTTCTGCTGCTTGGGCGGAGTGATTTGCTAGCAGCACCTGAAGCCCTGTGGTGAGGAGCAGAGAGTTCGCTCAGAGTTGGATTGTACAACACGAAGCACGAAGCAGTAGGCCAGTTGGAACCTGTTACCTCCAGGATCTGTGCTAGGCTTAGCTAGCGCTGGGTGCGCCAGATAGTTACAACACGCATGGAGATGAGAAGGGTATGTATGGATTTATCTAACTCTGGGGGTTACAGTGAATAAGACAAAGTCCCAATAAGTCGCCGTGTTCCTTTAAAAATAAAGTTTTCCACCGTTGCACCAAATGCTTGCTCTTGAAGGGAAATGTTAGGTCTAGATCTGTAAAGTGTCCTGATAACTTGTTAACAGTTATGATTTGACACTATGAATAAAATAGAATTGAATGATGTAAGATTAATGATGTAAATGCTCCTAATGTTACGTGTAGGGGATTAAAGGACCCAAACGCAGAGAGAGGCAGGCAGGCAGGCAGAAAAAAGTTGGAGTTGAGGATTTATTTGAGAAACACAAAAAAAAAACCCAAGGGAGTCCTGGGAGTACCGACAGACAAAAACCAATTCCAAAAATGAAGACAAAAGGCATACAAAAAAAAACAGTAACAAACAGACGAGAGCTGACACAGAAACTCACAAACACACAGGTTGGCAGGGCACGGAAATAAACGGATACAAAATGATCTAACAAGAGACAAAGGGAACACAGGGGTTAAATACATGAAGTAATGAACAAATGAGGGACAGGTGATACAACAGGTGAAACACATCAGGGCGGGGCAGGACAATCAACCAAGGCGTGAAAACATGGAATGCAAACCTAGACAAGACAAGATAGAACACACTGTCAAAATAAAACAGGAAACAGAACAGGAATGCACAATACAAACAAGAACACAGCTAAAATGGAATAAACAGAAACACAATGAACAGGGGAATAAGGAATAGAAATAACAGGAATATACAAAACCAGAGAACATCTACAAAACAGGAAACCTACAAAAGGGGCAGAAATATACAGAATAAAATATACAAAAACAGAAAACATACAGAAATCACAATACAGGCAACAGAAATGTACAAAACCAGGCAACAGAAAAGTCCCAACCATCACACCTAAAAGGTGAATTCAGACTCAACACATTTTTGTTTCTATTTAAGCTGTGAATTTGACTGTTTTGACTTATTTTGCAGTTTGTTTATTCAGCACAAACAACCAATGTATCAACCATACAGTACACACATTAGTTTTAGCTGGCAAGAATGTGTGTGTGTGTGTGTGTGTGTGTGTGTGTGTGTGTGTGTGTGTGTGTGTGTGTGTGTAGGTTCAGACTGATCTCAAAATCACTATGAAACATTTGAGCAGTTTGTTCTGTTATTTCTTGTTTCTTCTTATTCTTTCTCTTATCTCTGGTGATTGTTGAACCAGCGCAATCATTTGTAGAAATTAAAATTTTCACTCAGTTTGATTGTTTTTTTTACATAAGCAGATGTGTTTTTAATCTAAGTTAGAACTGCTTTAAGTTAATTCACCTTCAAACATGCATTTTTGAAATTATTCACAGATAAAACCAAGCAGGATGAGGAAGAATCCAGTGGTGTAGTCTACGTGATACGCAGGTATAAGCAATATACTCACTAAGAAAGCTCCAGGATTTCCATATACCCACTTTAAAATGCCCAATGACCCACAACAACATACTTTCCATTAAATCTTTGATATATTTTGAATTGTCATCTGTGTTTCTCTTCTACACATAGGCTACATTAAGGTATTTCCACCTTAAATTGGTGCATAAAAGTGTATCCGAATACAGGAAATAAAGTCGTTGATGCTCAAAACTTCTCTGGGGGAGGACACCTAGACCCCCCACTATGATATGCCCCCCGCCTCCCCCAAAGGCAGATTCTGGCCAATATATACAAAACAGTTTACCCACTACAATACATTAGACTACACCACTGGAAGAATCTTAACATGGATACACATATCAGTCTCAGCAGAAATCTGATGGCTGATTGTCTACTGTGTGGCCACACAGCGATAGCGGTCGCTCTTGGTCACATTAGCGTTGAGAGTGATGTAGAAGAGGTCTCTTTTTATTGTGACCTGTGGCTCATCAGCATTAAGTTTGTTTCCATCACTGTCCTGCCACTCTACTTCAGGTTTTGGTTTGCCCTGAACCTCACACTGCAGCAGCCTCCAGTCCTTTGTTTCCTTAAGTGATGTGATGGATGGTTTGGGAGCTGCACCTGTGAACACAGCATAACAGTAGATTATTACAGGACAATTAAAGCATTACAATATTTTCTTCTTGCATATGGGGATTACAGTGTGACAACATAAAAACACAAGCCTTTCAGTAGGATTTAAATTCAGAGTGGGTTTTTTCATTGGGATTGACAACGAATTATGACCAATACACAAATACTCTTTCTAGTCACTGTCTTTATAAAAATTGTAAAAAGGATTTTTTTTTTTAAACAATTGAATGATTAACATTTACACAGACTTAAAATGATGTTGGCGTATACATGTCTCCATATGTATTCAGTAAGGAAGGTTTTATGAATTATCAGGACTGTGGGACCAAACAGAATCACAGATGACGTTATTAAAACCAGGACTTACTTGAGTTACCTGGGATGTTTTACCTTCTTCTGTATTTTAAAAACCTAAAAGGCAAAACAAAACGTTATTTTGTGCTTGTAAAGTATTATCAACTTGAGACAAAAACAAAAATTGTTATCTTGCAGAAATCTTTAACTGTTTAATGAAAGTACTCACCAACAACTAGCTTAATCTTGAATGTTTGAGGTGGCTGAAGACGAGGAAAATCACAGGTGTAGACTCCACTGTCAGATATCTTTGTATTTCTGATGATTATGGAGGCGTCGCCGTGTTTCAGTTCATCTTCATCTTGAAAGACTCGACCTTTGAACTGCTCACTTTGACCACCTCGGCCATTATTGGAATGCTGGCCATTGGCATAAAAGAACCCATCCACAGCATCTTTCTTCCAGTCAAACACATTTGACGTAATGTCCTCCTTCTTGCTAAGGGAACAAGATCAACTTTTTATAACAAGAAACTTGTTTTTTGGCATCGTCTTGAACCATGTCCACAGCAAATCCTTTGCACTGCCCACCAGATAACATGTTGAACCTTTTTACATTATATATCTTTATTGGGCCTACTCCAGTCCATCTATTTCTTTCCTCATATAATAATGATGATATTGATAAAAAAAAATAAGATTAGCCTTTATTTACCATCAGAGGACAGAAATGAGTACAGATAAATACAGGAAGTAAAATATATTTCTTCCTCATTAAGATGGCTACAGAGACAATGAGTGACTCAGCAGCTACTCAGCAACTACTCTCTGCATATTGTGACCTAATAATAATGTGATTGTATGAACTTCAGAGTGGAGCTGGTGGAAGAATTACTGAAGTCTCTTCTCTACGGCAGAAAGATTACTACTATGACTTTCACTTCCTGGACAGAAACAAAGAACAGCTGCACTGTCCCTGTAATAAATTAAAAAAAAAAAAAATATATATATATATATATATATATATATATATATATAAAATCAGCTGAAGACTCCGGCAGTAAGCAATTACCGCTCCTCATCTGTGAAAGAATGTTGCACGTGAGAATTTACACAATACAAATACCAATAATGAAAAAATAGTGTTTTATGCTAAGCACTTTGATTTGCCTTATATATACTATATCAACAACCTCCAGTTGAGTGTTTAGAACTACAGCCTAATGGCTTGTTTGACTAATGGGCATTTGTTTTGACTTGTAGGCTAATGTTGTATAATGTATGTAAACTATATACAAAGAGAAGCATTTTTTATTTTATTTTCCATGGATCATTATTTAAAAACGCAATTTTCTAATTTTGTGGTTGATGAATGTTAATAGCAAAGACTAAAGGAAAAAAAAAACATGAGCATATTTATGTGTGGGACTTAGTTTGATTTAAAATCACACCGCATTATTAATTGTTTTAAATAAATTACTTTTTTGAAACAACAATTTATGGTAGGCTTAACATATTAATAATTATATTCAGAAGTTGATCCTCATATCAATCACCGTGGTTACAGCTCGTAGCCATCCTAACCTTTGTAGCCTTTACTGAGACTACCTTTTCAAAATTAAGAAGGAAGCATTTCAGGAAATTAAAAGGATAAGCAGATTGTTACCGAGGTTTTTGTTTACAGAGTAAGATGTATATACAGGGCGGTTCTACATTGAATTACACCCAAGGCGAGACCCCCTTCGAGCTAACCCTAACCCTCATCACACAAATGTGAAAACACACTAAAGAGAATCTAACTGTTACACTATAGCACTAAGAACAGAAAACACAAACTAAAACTAAAACCTGACCTTTCTGGCCTTCCTTGATGCAAAATCATCAATGATGTTATTGTATGAAATCTGCTCCCCTATTGAATGCTCACGGGTACACGCCCTTTAAAAAAAAAAAGTAGTCAAAAAATGTTTACATTTCAGACGGCTGACACGAACACACACGCCTATCAACTCGATAATAAAGCCGTAAAGTAGGCAAGGCTCTTTCAACTCAGGATAGGATTGAGATGACAAGTTTAACTGACACATAACCGCGATCAGCTTCGTGGGTGCTCAGTATTTGCGGAGCACCAACGGTATCGGCGCCTATGCCCAGCAACCCGTTCGACCCAGAGGTGAACTGTCCCCCGCTCCCCTTTCCCCTTCTCCTCGAAGAGGAGAGTTTTAAGTTTACTCTTAAAGGTGGTGACGGTGTCTGCCTCCCGAACCCAGACTGGGAGCTGGTTCCACAGGAGAGGAGCCTGATAGCTAAATGTTCTGGCTCCCGTTCTACTTTTAGAGACTCTAGGAATCACAAGTAACTCTGCATTCTGGGAGCGCAGTGCTGTAGTGGGACAATAAGGTACTATGAGCTCTTCAAGATATGATGGTGCTTGACCATTTAGAGCTTTGTAAGACAGGAGAAGGATTTTAAATTCAATCCTGGATTTTACAGGAAGCCAATGCAGAGAAGCTAATACAGGATAACTATGATCTCTTTTCTTAGTTCTTGTCAGAACACACACTGCAGCATTCTGGATCAGCTGGAGAGTCTTAAGAGTTGTTTGAGCATCCTGATAATAGGGAATTACAGTAGTCCAGCCTGGAAGTAACGAATGCATGGACTAGTTTTTCAGCATCGTTTTGAGACAAGATATTCCTAATTTTGGCAATGTTACGAAGGTGCAAAAAGGCTGTTCTAGAGGTTTGTTTTAAGTGGGCGTTAAAGGATAGATCCTGATCAAAAATAACTCCTAGATTTCTGACAGTAGTGCTGGAGGCCAGGGAAATACCATCCAGAGTAATTATATTTTGGGATAATGATGTTCGGAGGTGTTTAAGGCCCAGCACAATAACTTCAGTTTTGTTTGAGTTTAACATCAGGAAATTGTAGGTCATCCATGATTTGATATCTTTAATGCATACTTGAAGTTTAGCTAACTGGCTGGTTTCGTCTGGCTTGATTGATAAGTATAATTGGCAGAGGTGGGACAAAGTCATTGTTATGCAAGTCACAAGTAAGTCTCAAGTCTTTGCCCTCGAGTCCCGAGTCAAGTCGAGTCAAAGATGAGGCAAGTCCCGAGTCGAGTCACAAGTCAAAGCCAACAAGTCTCAAGTCGAGTCCAAAGTCCTACCATTTTAGTTTTGAGTCATTTCAAGTCATTTCAGTTTCAGTGTATGCAATATTAAGAATATTTCCACTGCTTCAAAAGTCATAAGAAAGTCCTTTCTCTCAAGAAACTGAAGTCATATGCTTTATAGCAGTGGTTTTCAAAGTGGGGACGGGGACCCCTGGGTGCTGCGAGGGAGTGCTAGGGGGGCCATGGCAAGTTGGCATGAAAAGTATAGCAAAACAAAATAATTGAATAAATTAAATAATTAAAGTAAACCAAATTAAACCAAAAATAAGCTAAACAATATTCCCATTAGTTAAGAACTGCACTATAATAATCTATTGCATCTCTGAACATTACTACTATAATCGTTATTATTTTATTTTATTACATGGCTTGGTTGAATTCCAATGTAGAATGCGGCCTGTTATTTCTTGATAACAGACCGCTGTGAAGTATAACAGACCGTTGCCATGAAAAACAGAGCGTTGCTATGGGCGCAGTTCGGTTTAGCGGAAGCAATACAATCGTTTTTAAATCAATAAACTCCTTTTTAAATCAATATTTTGTGTCAAAGTAATGATTTATTTGATAGGTAGCCATGTAATAAGCGGGATAATGTATAGCGAGGCGGTAGTTATAGCGAATACAACCCCTGATATGAAAAGGGAAGGCTAATGGTGGATCTACTGTGACTGTGTTACTGTAACGTTACTTTAAAACAGACGTTGACATGATGTTGGCGAGGTTTTCCATCTGAGTGTGCTACACTCATGTACCTCATATAATCAGGGTTCAAAAATCCCTATTTTTGTAAGCATGAACCAGCAAGGGAGACGTGCGTTTACTGTCTCGTTGAGACAGTAAATATGCAGCAGCTAGTATGTTACGGTACATACATCCGATAAGGTGCTTAGCATTCGTTCAAAACTTACCTTTCTTTGTGCAACTTCAGGTGTCGAACAAAGTTGGACGTTGTGGCAGCTCCGTCTGTAATCTTCAACCCGCATGTTTTGCAAATTGCAACTCTTTTTTTGTCGACTACCTCGTAATTGTTATAGCCAAACGAAACTATCTTCGGTATCATTTTGCCAACTGGCGCGTTGTTGCTCGTGCTTCATTGGTTGTCTTGCAATGTGCCTGCTTAGATGCTGTCGAATCAAAACAACGTGGGACTACAGTGATTAGATGTCGTGCAGGCAGCGCGCGTGCTCTCTGCATGCATACAAGGTGGTGCACATTTTTTTCACAGATGCAGATAAACTGAGAGCGGCGCGGCCGTGTGAACATTTTCTTCCCCAGTTTTCATGGGAAGTAGCAAGTCTTCTCGAGTCAAAAGGTGCAAGTCCAAGTGAAGTCACGAGTCATTGATGTTAAAGTCCAAGTCAAGTTGCAAGTCTTTGTACATTTTGTCGAGTCGAGTCTGAAGTCATCAAATTCATGACTCGAGTCTGACTCGAGTCCAAGTCACATGACTCGAGTCCACACCTCTGATAATTGGGTGTCATCCGCATAACAGTGAAAGTTAATTGAGTGTTTCCTAATAATGTTACCTAGAGGAAGCATATATAAGGAGAAAAGAATTGGTCCAAGCACCGAGCCTTGAGGAACGCCATGGCTAACTTTAGCATGCTTGGATCTCGTTGATATTAACAAATTGAGATTGATCAGAAAAATAGGACTTAAACCAGCTTAGTGTGATTCCTTTAATGCCAACTAAATGTTCCAGTCTCTGTAACAGGATGGTATGGACAATAGTGTTGAATGCAGCACTAAGATCTAATAAGACAAGAATGGAGACAAGTCCTTTGTCAGCAGCAATTAGAAGGTCGTTAGTAATTTTCACCAGGGCTGTCTCTGTGCTATGATGCTTTCTAAATCCTGACTGAAAGTCCTCAAATAGGCTATTCCTATGTAAGAAGTCACATAACTGATTAGCGACTACTTTCTCAAGGATCTTGGAGAGAAAGGGAAGGTTAGATATAGGTCTATAGTTGGCTAAAACCTCAGGATCGAGGATGGGTTTTTTCAGAAGAGGTTTTATCACAGCTACTTTAAATGACTGCGGTTCATAACCTGTTAATAAAGACATATTGATCATATCTAGTAATGAAGTGCTAACCACGGGTAATGCTTCTTTAAGTAGCCTCGTTGGGATGGGGTCTAAGAGACAGGTAGATGGCTTTGCTGAAGAGACCCTTAGCATTAATTGTTGAATTACTTTTTTTTAGCCAATGTGAAATATAATGTGACTTATTTTTTTACTTTGATATTTGTGTCATATGATATGTTGTGAAATTATTTGTGACATGCATCTTCTGTTTCTTTTTATTTCTGAAGGTGCTAAGCCAGAGTTTGTCAGGTACAGTTACACACTGAACTATATACATGTAGGTTTTTATGTTTTATCTGATGCACTTGCAGGGTATCATGTCATTTCAATCAGCGCTTCATCTTCTATCCAAATGTTTGAATAAAACATGAAATATGTCAAACTGTATGTTGTGACTGTTGTGGATGTTTCTGTGTGTTCAATCTTTGATAAAAGAAACAAACTACAAACATACTTCTGATACTACAACATGTTTCTTGGCTGCTCAACACTGACCGTCATAATGTTGTTTAACTCTTTGATCTTCTGATAACTTGAATGACTTTTGGGAAACTTTTAATCACTCCCTCTATATGTATCTAAATATACATTTACTTAAGTAGCTGGAAGTTAACGTACGTGCATCTGGAAAAATCCGTGGAAGAACATTACATAATAATTTAACACTTTCAACCATTAGAGAAGATCTCAGGTAGAAGTACACATAATACTTTTAGGATTACAAAGGATGGGTATAAAGGTAGCCAAAGGTTTGGGGAAATTAGCAAGCAGATAAATTGAAAAAGAAGACTATGTTACGTCTGCTGCTGGTACCTTCCCATGTGTTTAACCTTTTCACTAGTCTGGATCAAAGGAAGTCCATTTCCAGGATAATCGCCTGACATCCGGTCCCTCACCTTCCGCTCTCTGCTCTTTTTAACACATTAAAACTAAGAAGAAGAAGTTGCTTTTTCTGACATTGATCTTTTCCCCCGCAGAGAAGACGGCTGGAGTTGACCCGGAGTTTAATGGTTAGTATTATGAAGTTATTACCGGTATTTATTAAGGGTTTATATTGCATAGAGAAAGTTTTGGCGCCCCTTAAAGAGGTTTTAGCTGGCACCAGAGGAATATCATGAGCGCCAAACCGTCTGATTTTCAGATGCCAGCGTTTGCAGAGTCTGACTGTATACCGGACTCTTCTGGTGACCATGCTGTTCTGGGGACCAACGGCACAGCGAGAAACCGCTGCTGAGGGACGCAGAGCTCTCCATCCACCGGAGCTCCGACTGCTGTTGGTTTGCGTATTAAATTGAGACAGTTTCATGATCTGTAAAAATAAAAACGTCTCGTATGTTGCGTTACATTTTAACACCTGATGCGAGCCATCATTGGTGTAGCACAAAATTCTGGCCCCTGTAGAAAGGCATTTTCTATGGGCCCCTCCCCGCATCCACAGCTACTCATTCTAGCATCTTTTTGGGCCCCCCTCACATGAGGGCCCAGGGAACTCAGTCCCCTTTTTCCCCCCAGTCCGACGCCCCTGCGAGCTATATGGGAGTAGCCTAGGCATGAAAGTCAAAGTGTTGAGTGCTTTAGCGGCATTGACCTGACTCTGAATATGCAGAGAAGACTCGCTCCGCCTCTCTGCTGAGGCCCGTTCACGTAACAGCATCAGTTAAACTGTATTTCACACTATGATGGTTCCATTTGCAACAATCTGCGGTTCACATGCCTGCCGAACTGTAGGGGCAGTCTGTTACTCTAAATCACGAACAATTTATGTATCAATATTTCAAAATGGAAGACATTACACTTCATGTTTTGTATTCATAACACTATTGTATTATTGTACAAATTAGCTACAACAGTAATAGCAGTTACTTTATGTAAGTCACTCCTACATTTTTCAACTGAGGAGCAAAACATGTCCCATGGGAAAAAGATATGGTTGTGTCCTGTTCATACTAATCAGATGAACTGGACTTTGTTGTCAGATATAAAAGCCCCCTTCCCTTACTGCATTATACCATTCAATTTAAAATTTAGATTTGTTACATGCAGAATTTTGTATAAAAATATTTGCAGTACAATTAATATAAGAAGTCTGCACACATCTTTCCGCGCGTCCACCCCCCACCCCCCCACCCCCCCCAACACCCTGGGTCAGCTACCACCCCAAATATATTCTAATTTTGTGGGAAACACTTGTTTCCAATAATGTGATTGTATGAACTTCAGAGTGGAGCTGGTGGAAGAACTATGACTTTCACTTCCTGGACAGAAACAAAGAACAGCTGCAGTGCTTGTGTCTGTTAATAAAAAAAGTTTGACAATGATCTGAATACTATACGTACATGTCGCTATTCACACAGTGCTTGCTTCACTGAGTGGTGTATTGTGGTATGTAGGTAGGTAGGCCAAAAAAAAAAAAGAAGAAGCTTCAGGCAGCGGATATAAAGAGTTTCTTGGAAATGCACATCAACGGCCCAACTTCTCACAACAGGATGTAGCCTAGGCCGCCCACATGCACACATGCAGACAAACACAAACGTGTGAAGTGTGAAAATATCCTTTTTTCATCATTAGTGATACAAGAGTCCAAACCAATCTGGTTTGAAAGAAGAGATTCTTGGAAATAGTGTTCTGTCTGCATCACATCATTGCTCTACCTTCTCACGTTTGGATCAGTGTCTGAAACAGGCCAGTAGTACTGCAGCTGAACTTGATGGTGCAGTATTTAGCACAATGAGGCTGATGTGTGAAAGTACAAAAAGGCAAGGTAGTTTTATTTGTATAGCACATTTCAGCAACAGGGCAATTCAAAGTACTTTACATGAAAACAGATTAAAATTTTTTAAAACAGATAAAATACGAGAATAAAAGTTACAGTGCAGTATAAGAAATGAAACATTGAAGAGCAATTAAAACAGTTAAATATATAAAAGCAGATAAAATAGGAATTTCTCTTTATATGCTTATATAGATTGTCATACAGTGTCAACAATGCAACTTCTGTATTGAAAAAAAGGAAAAAAGAAGTGAAACTAAACTGTAAACCACAGAGGTTCAGAAAGCAGCTACAAAAATACTGAGAGCTGAACACAGAGACTTTTAGAAACGGAGCTTTCTCTTAACTTGTCAAGGAAAGTTAAGACGGAGTTATTATAGTCTAAGCCAGGGGTCACCAACCTTTTTGAAGCTGAGAGCTACTTCATGGGTACTGAGTCATACGAAGGGCTACCAGTTTGATACACTCTTCTGAAATAACAAATTTGCTCAGTTTGTCTTTAGTTATATATGATTATTAATGATTAATGATAGTCATCTATGTGAAGACACTGATCACATTAATGATTTCTCATTATCAATAATTATCAACAATGACTTAACAAGGTAGGAAACAGATAATATCAATATTCAATTTTCATTTTTAGAACAGGCCTGAGGGCTCCTCATGTGGTCCTTGGGGGCTACCTGGTGCCCGCGGGCACTGCGTTGGTGACCCCTGGTCTAAGCATTAATGATCATCTTCCTTTAAGTTTGAGAGACCCACATCCGACAGAGCAGTAACCGAACCGGACCGGAGTTCGAGATGAGCCAGGTCTGCACAGAATCGATGACCAGCGATCGCCGCCCAATGCATGCCGGTTAGATTTGCGTCCGACTTGATCACGACTTGCTCTGACGTCCTGCACACGTGAGTGTCACAAAATCTGTGGAGGAACATTACTTAATAATACAGAGTGACTGTAACACTTTCAAATTCCACTTTCTTTGCCATCATCTCAACTTTATTCCTACAAAACATTTGTCATTAAAATGTGTGTATTCCCAACATTCGCTTCAAACCTCTGTGGTGTTTCTTCCCACATCCTTTCAGTCTGACTATACACTAATGATTCTTTAAAAGATATTAACTACCTCATGTCAGATTCAGCTGCAGGAGTTTGTCATCGATACAAACCTCATAGGACCGTTTCACACTGCCTGCATGGCGGCTGCGTGGCGTTTCTGTTGTGTGGCGGCTGCGTGGCGTTTTCTGTCTTTTCACACCAGAAACGTGTCTGATGCGGCGCTGCTGCTGCTAGCCTTGTCTGTACACATGTATGTTTCCCATTGATAAAATGCACTCAAGCAGTAGTATACTTCATGTTAAACATAAATATATACTGATGTGATTACAGCAAAGACAACGTCGGCAGCATTGACGGCAAAATAGGCTACAGAATATTTTGTTCTGTATTGACAGATGCAATATTTGAAAATCGATAATTAATTATTATGTTTTTTTAAATTACATTTATATCTGCATTTATGTCAAAACCTAGAGACTTTCAAACATCAAACTGTCATTTATTAAATGTATTTGTGTCAAAATGACATATAAACATCTTTTCCTATTCTATTTTGCCTGGAAACGCTTCCAACACGCTGGCGTGTTGTGTGAAAAATAGCCGTCGGTTCTATTTCTAGCATGCATGCGTTTTCTGAGACGTGTGTATCAAGCAGGCAGTGTGAAAGCTCTGACCTGTTGACATGGGAGCCCGAAATAAAAACAGACACGCCACGCAGCTGACACGCTCACAACGACGCAGCCAGTGTGAAACGGGCCTGAGGATTTCAAAGGATGGGTGAGCCAAAAGTTTGGGGAAATTAGCAAGCAGAGAAATTGAAAAAGAAGACTATGTTACGTCTGCTGCTGGTACCTTCCCATGTGTTTAACCCTTTCACTAGTCTGGATCAAAGGAAGTACATTTCCAGGATAATCGCATGACATCCGGTCCCTCACCTTCCTCTCTCTGCGTGTTGCCTTTATTAAAGTCCCTTTGCTTCAGGAAGCACGCTGAAAATGTCAAGTAAGAGAAAATGAGGTTTAACCATGTATCAGCTAATTTAAATAGCTCACGTTACTGTACACGTTACTGTACACGCTACTGTACACGTTACTGTACACGTTACTGTACACGTTACTGTACATATCCGGAGCTTAGCGCTCGGAGACGATTGTGATTGGTTTAAAGAAATACAAACAACCCACAGCAGGTTTTTTTCCCCTCCTATCCCATAATGCATCTGTAGTGTAGCCAGACTTTACTCCACAGTTAAATTATCAGAAAGTATTGATCACACTTTACCTGGTTGTTGATCCAGTACAGCTGCATTTTGTT
>NC_050178.1:28728491-28760842 GCF_008315115.2 Sander lucioperca
CTCAACTAACCACCGAGTTGATGTCAACTCGGCAGCTCCTCCTCATTTGGCTCTAGTCTATCTTTATCATGCCCAAACATTTACATAGGCTACACCACTGAGCTGAGGTCAGCTTAGTCTTCTGAATAGGTCGCGCAGATCTCAGAAATTGTATACATTGTTCATCTGCTATTTTACCACTAAATTCCCTTCTGAGACTTTTTTATGCGAGAAATCATCTATGTAGAGGTCAAATATGAGCCGTTTTCCAAAAATGTATGTCTAATTGCAAATTTTGTCCGACTGTGTGTCGGAGTTCAGCAGCTGGTGCTGCCTGTGTTGCTGCCTCGCCGCCCGGCCTGCCTTCCTTCACAGACCCCGGCCTACTGTGAGGAAGATGGAGCTCCGTCACGGCTGACAGCCCACGGCACTCCATACCCGCGCAAAGTCATCCTGCGGCTGGATGGAGCTCTATCAATTAGAGCTAGCTAGCCTCCTCTTAGAATTCCTCTGAAATTCACAAAAATGCATTAAATTGAATTTGGACACCATAGTTAGCTTTATAAAACCTTGGGGTAGATGTTTATATAAGGGGCGTGGCCAACATATAGGGGTCAGGTCAAACCTTTACCAATAAAAAAGGAAGTCTCTGCTGAGTTCATTGATACCTCACATAAGACTCTACATTAAACGGTTGAAATGTTATGAAAGGGGGCGTGGCATGAGTAAGTGGGCGTGGTTATATTATAGGGGCCGGTTCAGTATCACATGTAGACCACAAATTCTAAGTTTCATGTAAATCGGATGATGTTTGTCATATAAGACAGATTTCTTGTTGCCAGCGGGGGGCGCTATGACCAAAAGTAAATATTGGCCTGTAGATATCCTCACACCTGGACCGAAATTTCGGGCAGATACGACGACGTACACTCAAGTTACAACAATTTCTTTGTTCATCGCTAAACACTGAAAATGGCCACCACGCCACGCCCACACTGTTAGAAAAGTTTTTTCTTTTAATAACTTTTCATCTATAAGGTGTTGAGATGGTACAGACCGAATTTGAAGTCCGCTGGATGAAATCTCTAGGAGGAGTTCGTTAAAGTATAGCACCTTGACTTTTGGGCCTACTTCCTGTTGCCACTAGGGGGCGCTATGACTTTAAGTAAATATCGGCCTTTATTTGTCCTCAGGATTGGACTCTTATGTATCCTGAAAGGTTTCGAACCAATTGGACAATGTACACTCGAGTTACACCCACTTCCTGTTTCGATGGCGAAACGCACAAAATGGCTGCCCCGGCCATTTTGTGGCCAGGGCCACGCCCTATGACGAAAAGTTTTTCATTTTTTAACAACTTTTCATCTTTAACGTCTTAAGATGGCACAGACCGAATTTGAAGTTGATCGGATGAAATCTCTAGGAGGAGTTCGTTAAAGTACGACATGTGGAAATGGCCAAAATCTCACTAATTTTGAACTTTGAAATCAAAATGGCGGACTTCCTGATGGGTTTAGGGTATGGCTCCAATGACGGTTTATGTACATCTTGACATGTTACATATGTGTATGAACTTTCGTGAGTCTATGTTAAACGCACTGCAGGGGCTCAATTTTTTTAACTTTGTAGGGGGTGCTAGCGAGCCATTTTTGTGCGCCTATTCCCGAAACCCTTAAAATACGTACATTTTCACCATGCGACTGCCAAATTTGGTGAGTTTTTGAATATGTTAAGCCCCTCAAAAAGACAATTCATTTGCCGAGAAAATAATAATAATTCCTCAGTTCCAATAGGGCCTTCGCCGCTGTCGGCGCTCGGGCCCTAATAATAATTCCTTCAGTTCCAATAGGGCCTTCGCCGCTGCCAGTGCTCGGGCCCTAATAATTTCTTCAGTTCCAATAGGGCCTTCGCCGCTGTCGGCGCTCGGGCCCTAATTAAAGGTGCAAGCAGCAATGGACGGGCCATCGGGCCTGTGCGCATGTCGGGGTTACTGGCAGATGCCGCTCCTTGCGACCGTGCAATTGCGTGACACTCAGACACCGCAAATCGTCACCAATGAAAAGGGAACTCCCTGCTGAGTTCAATGATATCTCACACAAGACTAGGTAATACGGTTCATTAGCTGTGAAAGGGGTCATGGCCTAAGCATAGGGGTCAGGGCAAACCTTTACCATTAAAAAAGAAAGTCTCTGCTGAGTTCAAAGATACCTCACATGAGACTCTACCTTAAATGGGTCACCAGTTAATAAAGGGGGCGTGGCTTAAGCATAGGGGGTGGGCCAAACCATCACCAATGAAGAAGGAACTCTCTGCTGAGTTCAATGACACCTGACACAAGACTCACCTAAACTATACCTTAAACTGTTCAAATGTTATGAAAGGGGGCGTGACCTGAGTAAGTGGGTGTGGTTAAAGTATAGGGGGCAGCTCAGGATCGCATGTAGACCACACATTATAAGTTTCATGTAAATGGGATGATGTTTGTCATATAAGGCACATTTCCTGTTGCCAGCGGGGGGGGCGCTATGACCAAAAGTAAATATTGGCCTGTAGATGTCCTCAGGCCTGGACCCTTGTCAATCGTGAGAAATTTCGGGCAGATACGACAACGTACACACACAAGTTACAACAACTTCTTTATTCATCGCTAAACACTCAAAATGGCCGCCATGCCACGCCCACACCGTTTGACGAAAAGTTTTTCTTTTAATAACTTTTCATCTTTAATGTCTTGAGATGGTACAGACCAAATTTGAAGTCCGTCGGATGAAATTTCTAGGAGGAGTTTGTTAAAGTATAGCACGTATAGTTTTGGGCCTACGTACTGTTACCACTAGGGGGCGCTATGACTTTGGGTCAATTTTGTGTGGTAAATGTCCTTAGAGTTAGAGTCTTATGAATCATGAAAAGTTTCGAGCCAATTGGACAATGTACACTGAAGTTACACCCGCTTCATGTTTCGGTGGCGAAACGCACAAAATGGCCGCCCCACCACGGCCATGCCCTATGACGAAAAGTTTTTCTTTTAATAACTTTTCATCTGTAACATCTTAAGATGGCACAGACCAAATTTGAAGTTGATCGGATGAAATCTATAGGAGGAGTTCGTTAAATTACGGTTTAGGGTATGTCTCTAATGACGTTTTTTATACGTCTTGACATGCTACATATGTGTACCAAGTTTCGTGAGTCTACGATAAACGCACTGCAGAGGCTACATTTTTTAAGTTTTGCATTGGGCACTAGCGAGCCATTTTTGTGCGCCTATTCCCGAAACCCTTACAATATGTAAATTTTCACCAGACTTGATGCGCCTGCCAATTTTGTTGAGTTTCTTGTTGTTGTTGATGTTACGCCCCTCAAAAAGCCAATTCATTTGCAGAAAATAATAATTCCTTCAGTTCCTGTCCAAGATCCATGTCTCTACTGAGTTCAATGATACCTCACACAAGGGTCTACCTTAAACGGTTCAAATGTTATGAAAGGGGGCGTGGCTTAAGCATAGGGGGCGGGCCAAACCATCACCAATGAAGAAGGAACTCTGCTGAGTTCAATGACACCTCACACACGCTCGGGCCTAATAATTCCATCAGTTCCAATAGGGCCTTCGCCGCTGTCGGCGCTCGGGCCCTAAATATAGCTACTCTAGTTATGCCAGCAGTGGGCAGCCAGCTGCGGAGCTCAAAGTATTCCAGTAGTCCAGTACCCAGGGAAACGGTGACTTTCACTGGGTATGGAGGTTGCCGCTTTCTCGTTAGACTGTGTGGAGCTCCTAGCTAAATTCCGACACGTCTTACCAAATTTGCAATTAGCCATTAATTTTCGTAAAACGGCCCATATTTGAGCTTTATATAGTTGATTTCTCGCTTAAAAAAGTCTCTGAAGTGAATTTAATAACGAAATAGCCCGACAAACAATGTATAACTTTGCAGTGTCTGAAATATGAGACCTGCTGTCTCGTCTCCAATGTGTTTCTATGGGGTTCGCTCAAACTAATCAGCGCGCAGCTCATCTAAATATTCATGAGTATACCATATTTGGAAGAAAAGCTCTTGTTCCAAATAGAGCCATATTCACAGGGTAGTTAAGGGCCTAATAGCATTCGGGCAATTTTCAGCCCAACCAATGTTACATACCCTATTAGGAGACCTTAAGGAACAGTGTAAAATACCCTATAATCATTCTATCACCCCTTTAATGATATGATGCCTGGTGTGCTGGCTTTGGCATGCATTTGTACATAAAGTAAATAAGATCGCGGAGAGGACGCAGCCCATTCAAATCCTTTACTTCAGTAGAAGTACTAAAAGTTAAATTAAAGTACTCAGTGCAGAAATATCCTCACATTTTAGAAACCGTAAATGATCCAAACAGTTGTGTGTTTATTATGGGATACTGCCCAATCTCCCCATGTTACTTCCTGCCAGCTCTCCACTTTCTGGTCTGAGGTTTGGTGTGAATTTTAAAATGTATTTATTAAACAAAGAGCCCCACATTTAAATATTTTAACAAGAGAAAGTCTCTCTCTCTCTCTCTCTCTCTCTCTCTCTCTGTGTAGTGTGTATACTTCCTGTATCTGATGAGGAGACAGTATGTGGTCAATAATAAGAGCTGTAATGCCAACAGGTTCATAGGATGTTTACTAGATCGGTTTCTTTGCAGAGCAGTGGTGTTAACCTACATTTATTTATTAGTCTGACCATTCAGGGGCAGAAGACAACATTGACATATTGTCACCTTATAAAAATAATAATGTTCTTAGTTTCTGTCCAGGAAGTGAAAGTCATGGTAGGAATCTTACTAGAAGAGAAAAGCACGTCTGTAACATTTCTAACTCAGCTCAACTCTGAAGTTCATACAATCACATTATTAAAACGCCACAATCTGCAGAGAGAGAGAAAGGCCTATGAAGATGATGTTCAACATTATTTGGGAAAGAGTTCAATGTTATTAATTTTTCATTGTATGCTTAAGAAAATATATATATAAAGATTACGTAGCAAGATTCACTCTCACTGTGGGTTACCCTCAGCTCAGACCACAGCAGACTGTTTACAGTTTAACAGTATTTATTTTCTCTGACTGCTCACACTTAAAACAACTTCAGAACTACAAACCGTGCTCCTCTGATGGCCCGGCTACTGGCAGGCCCACGTATGAATGTAAATATGGTGCAAAAAGGGAGAGCTTGTAGAATACAATGTGAGAACTTGCAGAACAAAAAATCTGAACTTGTATGTTAAAATTTGCACTTGTAAAAATTTTATTTGCACTTGTAAAAAATATTCACATACATGTGATCTGAATTTGAAGTCATACAAAGAAAAAAAACATGAGAGCTTGTAAAAAAAAATCTGAACTTGTAAGTTGAAATTTGCACTTGTGCAAATGTTCACACACCTGTATTCTGAATGTGAAGTTACAGAAAAAATATTCACAAATGTGTAGATTGATATTTACATGAACACAATGACAGCTTTTGGTGAGCTGGGGATCTCATCGCTGCTTTTTGCAGATGATGTGGTCCTGATGGCATCGTCGGCCTGTGACCTTCAGCACTCACTGGATCGGTTCGCAGCCGAGTGTGAAGCGGCTGGGATGAGGATCAGCACCTCTAAATCTGAGGCCATGGTTCTCAGCAGGAAACCGATGGAGTGCCTTCTCCAGGTAGGGAATGAGTCTTTACCCCAAGTGAAGGAGTTCAAGTACCTTGGAATCTTGTTCGCGAGTGAGGGAACAATGGAGCGGGAGATTGGTCGGAGAATCGGCGCAGCGGGTGCGGTATTACACTCAATTTATCGCACCGTTGTGACGAAAAGAGAGCTGAGCCAGAAGGCAAAGCTCTCGATCTACCGGTCAGTTTTCGTTCCTACCCTCACCTATGGTCATGAAGGCTGGGTCATGACCGAAAGAACGAGATCCAGGGTACAAGCGGCCGAAATGGGTTTCCTCAGGAGGGTGGCTGGCGTCTCCCTTAGAGATAGGGTGAGAAGCTCAGTCATCCGTGAGGAGCTCGGAGTAGAGCCGCTGCTCCTTCGTGTCGAAAGGAGCCAGTTGAGGTGGTTCGGGCATCTGGTAAGGATGCCCCCTGGGCGCCTCCCTAGGGAGGTTTTCCAGGCACGTCCAGCTGGGAGGAGGCCTCGGGGAAGACCCAGGACTAGGTGGAGGGATTATATCTCCAACCTGGCCTGGGAACGCCTCGGGATCCCCCAGTCGGAGCTGGTTAATGTGGCTCGGGAAAGGGAAGTTTGGGGTCCCCTGCTGGAGCTGCTACCCCCGCGACCCGTTACCGGATAAGCGGAAGAAGATGGATGGATGGATGGATGGACAATGACAGCTGCAAACGTATAATGCAACATTTACTCGTATACTTTTTTTTTTATTCTGGTTCATTTTCCATCACAACCACAACTCAGTGATTACAACCTCTGGAATCTGTCACTGCAACTTCACATATGTGCTCTCTCGCATCACAAAGTGGCGAATCTGCGCACCTCGACTTTCACAACACTCTTGACGATACATTTGGTGCAAAACTAATTTGTACCTGTGGACTTAGGCTGTGGAGCTCTGAGCTAACAGAACGGGAAAAGCAGGGTTTCTATCGCCAGATGAGGGACAACTCTGTCTGGCTTATTTATGTAGCATGGAAACTTGGTGGAATAGCATGCTAGCGTTAGCGAAATAACTGGCCTTTATTTTTAAAGGCCAGTTATTTCATGGATCCAGGATACTATGCATCCTGATAAAGTTCCCTTGGCCTTTGGAATTAAAATAGCCCCACATCATCACATGCCCTTCACCATACCTAGAGATTGGCAAATAAATAAATTCTGCCTGCCTCTATGGGAATTTAACATAGGGGTGTACTCACTTTTGTTGCCAGCTGTTAAGACATTAATGTCTGTGTGTTGAGTTATTTTGAGGGGACAGCACATTTACACTGTTATACAAGCTGTACACTTAATACTTTACATTGTAGCAAAGTGTACTTTCTTCAGTGTTGTCCCATTAAAAGATAAAACGACATATTTACTAAAATGTGATGGGTGTACTCACTTTTGTGAGATACTGTATGTGTAGTTTTGTTACTATAAAAGGTTAAAACCTCTTTGTCCTCACTTACATATGTAATTCTGTATGTCTGATTGTTGCATCTCGGATATATATTTCTATTTATATTGAGATTCAGATTTTTTTCAGGTTTTATTGTCAATCAAGCATGTTAAAAACATGAAGGAACGAAATTTGTTACCCAGATTCAGCAACATACACAATACATAACAAATGTCCTAGCTAGAATAAAATAATAAATATAATCTAAAACCTATAATACATAGAGCACAATTAAAAACCCAGCAGCAGTTAAAAGAATAGTGCATCAGTGAAAGTGCAGAGGACAGACTTAAGTCTGTGAGTTCATAAGCCTCACAGCCTCTGGGAAGAAGCTGCACCTTAGCCTTGTTGTTCTGGCTATGAGGCTGTGCAGCATTCTGCCTGAGGGGTGGGGGGTGAACAGTTCATGTGCAGGATGGATGGTGTCCTTCATGATACCTGAAGCCCTGCTTCTGCAACTGCTCATGTAAATGTCCTCCAAGGAAGGGAGGTTGTTATTTTCCGAGCAGTTTTAACTACTCGTTGCAGCGCCTTCCTGTCAGCCTCAGAGCAGTTTCCATACCAGACAGGGATGGAGGTTGTCATGGTGCTATCCACCACACACCGGTAAAAGGAGGTCAGGACTGGAGGTCTGAGGCCACCTCCTCAAAAAGCACAGGCGTTGGAAGGCCTTCTTTATGATGCTGGCTGTGTTTGTTGCCCACGTGAGTTAAAAAGAACCCTTCCCAGCACCTGCAAGCATTGATTACGAAAAACAGCCCAAACTCAGTTGGAGCATGCAGAGTGTCCTCACATGACGTTGGGCTCAACGATTCAGGAAAAAATCTAATGGCGCTGTTTCTGCCAGATATTGCGATTATGAGTCCATTTGTGATTGTTTTTCAGGTACATATTGCACCTTCTATGATCATGTTAAATAAAGTAAAAAAAGAAATAGGACATTTTACATATTTAACATTATTCCAGCATTTATCTTATGACAAAACAATAAATATAATAATGAAAAGAGGAATAAAAAATGTTGAATCAAAATGATTCACATTCGAGTAATCGCAGTCTTCACGATTAACTAATCTCATTCTTTCAAATCGCGATTTCGATTTGAAAACGATTAATCGTTGAGCACTACGTGACGTCCTCATACGTTACCTACCAACCTCCTGTTCCTGCCCCTGTGACCCCAGCAGCTCCGCCCTCCTCAGCACCGTGGTCACCCTGGGGAGCAGTTTGTCTGTAAAGTTCCACAGTCGGGTATCCAGGTAGAGCTGCTCCGGTGGCCGTGGCATACTTATTGGGGAGTGAATGATCCGACAGACGTCTGGTGGGACCTTAAAATATTCTCCAAACTTCTTGAGCACTTCATGTACTGAGGTCTGCTGCACCATCCTGTGGCGTACATAAACATTAACACATGGTCAACCACACTTTAACTGAGAATGGCATGAATTCTGCTACTTATTATATTTAATACTTTTAAACAGGCTTCACTAATGGGAGAGACGTCAGCCTACCTTGGCTGAACTATCAGCTTGTGGGGGTGGTATATGTTTCTGTTGGGCTCCTCCCTGTAGATGTGCTCCAGAATATTAAAACCTGGCACTCCTTTCCATTGATGCAGGGGACCCGTTTCATTTCCCCCTAAGGGTTTCTTGGTATATATATGGTTCTCAATGAGAAAAACCCCCGTCTGCAGAATGTGATGTTCGATGGGTGCAGCATGGAAGTTGGAAAGACAGCAGAATATAAATTAATACTAAAATATGATACATACGTTTGAGTAAAATGTTATTTTATTCTTAAATGCACACCCAAAATACCCTTACATTTGGATGCTGCTGTTGGAGCATGCCCATCAGAGACATCAGGTTGTTGTGTTGGTATGGCATTATAATCTCATCGATGTCGTTCAACAGGACGTAGCGTGAGCGGTCCATGGATCTGTAAATGCACTCATTAAGCGTGGTCAGCTGGCCAAAGTAGTGCACGTCACCTCCGCTCTGTGAGAAGAGCCAGCCTCGAGATGGATTCAGATGGTGGTCGATGGGCCAAGGAACCATCTCCACGAAGCCCTCCTGGCTGTAGCTCTGCAGCAGGCGGTCGAGGTCTGGGCCGCAGCTGGTGTTATAGATCACCACTCTGTCCACACCCAGCAACCTGGAGCAAGGTGACGCAAAAGGTTAAAATACATTCATTTTGCAGAGGCTCCTGTCCAATGCCACTTACAATAAGTGCATTTGGGAGTGTATCCCTTTCAAACAAATAACTAAAAGCATGTTCAGTGCCACAGTACAAGTTGTCTGAGTGCTTAGAGATGTTTGTTGTTAACAAAATAAACCACATAAAAAGTGTTGTTGAGATGTCTGTATTCACTCAAAATTCAATCAAGTTTAATGGAATGCTGTCGTCTTCCACAGATGTATGCTTTGTCAAGCCCGAGTTCAAGCACACATACAACAAAAAGCAAGTATTTGTTGACACTCTACCACCCCTCTATACACAGAAGGACGTTTTATGTCATTTTTATACTTGATAAGTGAGATATAACATGCTAATTAGTGTGCTGTATAGGTGATTTTAGGCGGATGTTACACTTGGACAGAGCCAGACTAGCTGTTTTCCTTTAACTTATCTTGAGCCTGTGTCAAAGAGGCATTGGTTCAGCTCTATGTCTATTTTTCAGGCTGGTTTTATTGTTGTTATTGTGTCCACCCCCTGTATACTACATTTACCTTGTAAAGTGCTGACCTGTGCATATCCAGGATCTACAGTACGAATGTAAACTACAGCACATGCTAGTCAAAAATATTTCCTCTTCCTTTCTGTTGGCCTTCTTCTACAACACATCTGTCATTATAGTGCAAGCAGATAAAAAGCAAAGATTTACATGCACCATGGTGACAGTGCCTGCCCTAACTTCCCTACACACATATATACACTAATAGAAATGACGTAGTAACAGAGACCCATGTATCATGTGATGCAATCCAGAGGTGCTGCAATAAATAGCAGGTATACAGTGTCAGAGAAAAGGTGATTGAGCTCATTTTGGACATTGTGGTTTGTGGTGTTGTTGCTGTGCTGACCTGTACATCTCCAGGGTCTGTGCAAACTGAAGCACATTGTTGTAGTCTCCAAACAGGTTGGAGATGCAGACAGTGAAGTTAAACTGCAACTTGTTCTCCTCCTTCTCATTGGTCTTCTGGTTTCTAATAGGAAGACAAGTCTGGTTGAATACCATCACACTGTCTGGCTGAGTCAGGAGACTGACATGTGTCGCGATGCAGTTTTGAGGAATCTGACACATGACATCTGTACTGACGAAGGGAAAACCAAAGTTGTCTGAGTGCTGTAAAATTGTTGTTGGAGTTGTTTTCCTTGATAAGTGGCCTGCGCAGCAGAAAAGACAGTAAAGGGGTTGGATGGAATCTCTCTTAAATATGCCAATGATGCGTATATCCAAGCCTTTCTCTCTCTGGTCCATGTAGGCTGACACCAGTAAGTGCTTAGTATTGTTGAGGGGGGTGATGGTCCGCTCAGAGATCCACAAGGGGCAAGGTTTCGGAGGCCCATTTGGCTTCGGGATGGCCCTGTACGTCCTGGGTGTCCTCACAGTGATACACAGGGTGTAGATGAGGACAGCCATGAAGGGAAGGAAGAACTTCCATTTCAATTTTTTTGCCTTGTCCATCCGGATTCCCAACCTGAAGCAGAATAAGGAAGCACAGTATACACATTTGAGAAACAAAGCAAACACGCTCTATCATTACTGCAATGACACCTCATGTTATTAACTATCATTATGTGTTTGCTTTGCATGTGACCAAAGTTTTATTTCTTATTTTATTTTAATTCCTCTGTGAAAGAATACAAGAATTAACAAAAGCCTTGTCATGTGCAAAATAGTCTTTATTAACTGTCTATTTTTAACAGCATGTGTGTGCGTGGTGTTTCCCCCAACACCGTTTCAAAATAAGGAACTTCTTGATCTTCCCTTATTCAGTGACTTATTAGTTAATTTTACAGGTACACCTGTACAAGCTAATGCAATCCACTACAGCATGCCTTACATTGTATCCTCGCTTCTGTTGGATGTGAACCTAAATTTACATACACAAGAGGACAGAAAATAAGAAACACCTCTCAATATAATGCAGTGCAATAGAACTTATTACAGGGGTTGCATAGGTGAACCTAATAAAGTGTTGAAACAACATATAGGAGACTTAAACCTAAACCCCTGTTCTAACATTTGACTAACAATTAAAGCTTAGAGACTTAGGATAAATAAAAATCATTGTTAACTTGCAATAACTTTTTTTTTGTTTATGTTGTAGAAGAGATAAACCGGTTAGGCTACGTTCTGCTCTCAAATTCACAACCCACACGCCACTGTAGGCCTGCATTCTTATATGGCAGAGTGACCATACTGTGTAATTAAAAATTAAAAAAAATAAATAAATATTCACATTTCTACTAATTTCCACTGTATTACTAATAAATACTTTGATAATAGATAATTACAGAAATTACAATGTGCTCTTTCAAATTCAGTGTCACTTTTGAAGATGGAACATAGAAGGTTAACCCACAGCACCATCGTTGTCATGAAAAACAAACTAAAGCTGCAAGCAGCGATGGACGGGCCCTCGCGCCTCTGCGCGTGTCGGGGTTTCCGGCGGACTCCGCTGCTTGCAACCGTGCATTTGCGCGGCACTCAGACACCGTAAATCGTCAACAATGAAAAGGGAACTCCCTGCCGAGTTCAACAATACCTCACACAAGAATCTACGTCATACAGTTCATTAGCTGTGAAAAGGGGTGTGGCTAAATTATAGAGGGCGGGTCAAACCATCACCAATTAAAAAGGAACTCAGACCTGGACCCTTGTCAATCGTGAGAAATTTCGGGGATATACGACAATGTACACTCAAGTTGCAACAATTTCTTTGTTCATCGCTAAACACTCAAAATGGCCGTCACGCCACGCCCACACCGTTTGATGAAAAGTTTTTCTTTTAATAACTTTTCATCTTTAAGGTGTTGAGATGGTACAGACCAAGTTTGAAGTCCATCGGATGAAATCTCTAGGAGGAGTTTGTTAAAGTATAGCACCTTGACTTTTAGGCCTACTTCCTGTTGCCACTAGGGGGTGCTATGACTTTAAGTAAATATCGTCCTTTATTTGTCCTCAGGGTGGGACTCTTATAAAGTTTTGTGCCAATTGGACAATGTACACTCGAGTTACACCCACTTCCTGTTTTGATGGCGAAACGCACAAAATGGCCGCCCCGCCACGGCCACGCCCTATGACGAAAAGTTTTTCTTTCTTTTCATCTTTAATGTGTTAAGATGGCACAGACCGAATTTGAAGTTGATCGGATGAAATCTCTAGGAGGAGTTAGTTAAAGTACGACATGTGGAAATGGCCAAAATCGCACTAATTTCGAACTTTGAAATCAAAATGGCGGACTTCCTGTTGGGTTTAGGGTATGGCTCCAATGACGTTATTTGTACATCTTAACATGTTACATATGTGTACAAAGTTTCGTGAGTCAACGAGTTAAGCCCCTCAAAAAGGCAATTCATTTGCCGGGAAAATAATTCCTTCAGTTTCAATAGGGCCTTCGCCGCTGTCGGCGCTCGGGCCCTAATAATAAATAAATCGATATTACATGACCGTTATCACTCCCCTCACCAATCTGTCAGAGTTGAGTTGGTCCACAAGTACGAGCTAATGTATCATTTTGGGGATGGGGGGGGGATTAACAATAATCAAAAGTGGCCAGTTTAAACCCCCAAAAATGTTATCATAATGATGAATGTAAAATATTAACTGTTATAAAAAATGATTAGTGGTTGGCTTTCTTGATTCAATGTAATTGGCAAGCAAATAAAAACATTTTTCAAACAAACCCCCCCACCTCTGGGTGAGACTTGGTTGCGTCCAACCCTTCTCCGTGTTTTTCAAGCACAGAGCATGGGCACGGCCGGTGCGCTTCGTGAGTTTACATTACATTACATGTCATTTAGCTGACGCTTTTATCCAAAGCGACTTACAATTAAGTGCTTTCAACTGTGAAGGTTCAAACTCCAGACCACAAGTAGTAAGTGCAAATACAGTAGCTTTAAATAGGCAAAGCTACAAAGAGACAAATGAAAGTGCAGGTTCGAAAGTGCAAGTTCAAGAATTTTAATCCGAGGTGTAGTCGGAAGAGATGCGTTTTTAGCCTTCGGCGGAAGATGTGTAGGCTTTCGGCCATCCTGATATCGATGGGGAGCTCGTTCCACCATTTAGGAGCCAGGACAGTGAACAGTCGGGATTTCGTTGAGTGATTAGTTCTCCCTCGCTGTGAGGGAGCAGCCAGCAGTTTGGCTGATGCAGAACGAAGTGGGCGGGTTGGGGTATATGGTTTGACCATGTTCTGGATGTAAGCGGGTGCTGATCCGTTCGTGGCCCTGTACGTAAGTACTAGTGTCTTGAAGCGGAGACTACTATAGAGTTGTCAATTGTTATAGTCAGGTCTTGGGTAGGAGAGCCCTTCCCTGGAAGGAAAAGGAGCTCAGTCTTGTCGAGGTTGAGTTTCAGATGGTGTGTGGACATCCAAGAAGAGAGGTCAGTCAGACAGGCCGAGATACGTGCTGCTACCTGAGTTTCAGACTCAGGAAAGGAGAGAATTAGTTGGGTGTCATCTGCGTAGCTGTGATAAGAAAAGCCGTGCGACTGAATGACAGACCCGAGAGAGTTGGTGTACAGAGAGAAGAGGAGGGGACCCAGGACTGATCCTTGAGGAACCCCAGTTTTAAGTGGGCAAGGTTCTGAGCTAGACCCTCTCCAGGTTACCCGGTAGGTTCGGTCTGCCAGTTAAGATGTGAGTAATGAGAGCGCAGAGCCTGCGACACCCAGATTTCGGAGTGTCGAAATGAGGATCTGGTGGTTCACTGTGTCAAAGGCAGCAGAAAGATCCAGAAGGATGATAATGGAAGAGAGAGAGGTTGTTCTAGCGATGTGAAGCTGCTCAGTGACAGCAAGGAGGGCAGTTTCTGTTGAGTGGCCAGCCTTGAAGCCAGACTGGTGGGGATCAGTATGCAGAGAAGTGTAAAAGTCCGGTCCACAGTCTGTGCTTCTTTTCCTAGAACTCGTATTTCTTTCAGAGGACTTTGTGCAATAAATCCATATTCTTAGATCTAATATTGATAGTCTTTTGTCTATATCTTATTCATCTTCGGTCCTTTTATTGTCGTTAGCTGTGATGCTAAAGCAGTTTTTGCTTTCCCATGATGCTTTTGAAAGTTTTTGACCAGAGGAGTTGCTTTCAGGGCCCGTGAAATAAAGTCGGAAAAATACATGTTTGACCGACCCACAATGCTGCAATATATAGTATTGATTTTGGCTTGTTGAATTGATAGACATTTTGAATTGAGACATTTGAATATAGTACTCACTGCTCATATGCCTACATGTGTAGTTGGATAAGTTAGTAAATTACATTTGAGAAATGCCCTTGATTATGTCTGATATTTTTGGCAGGGGGAAAGCAAGTGTTGGTTTCTCTTTGCATAATGAAAATGCTTTGTTTTTTGTTAGTTTTTTTTGGCTTTCTGCTGGGCTGATGTAGTGATGTGTATTGATTTTTACATTTTGAATTGAATGCTGTGCTTTTTGAATTGAGACATTTGAATATAGTGCTCACTGCTCATATGCCTACATGTATGTAGTTGGACAAGTTAGTAAATTACATTTGAGAAATCCCCTTGATTATGTCTGATATTTTTGCCAGGAGGACAGCACGGGTAAAGGGTGGACGGGGGGGGCACTTTGAGGTATACTGCCCTACAAAGCAAAAAGGCAGTAACTGCATTTTTGGTCAAAAATGAGTTATTATCATTTTCATGACATTCAAGGCATCCTTTGTTATGTGACAAAACATCTTATCTCAAATGTGTGTCGTTTTGGAGAAAAATGGTAGTCGTTTGTACAGTAACTGTAAAAAGCCCTGTTGAAACAAAGCAAGAATACAGTAACATCCATTACTGTATTCTTGTTATGTTTTACCTAACAAAAAACAACTGTGTTGCTGCGCAGTGAAGTGAAACACACACGGCTGATTTCGCGGCATCCTCACGAGACGGTTTTAACATTTGCGATGTCACCCTTCTAACTTCACACAAATTTTGTTTGAGATGGCACAAAGCCGGGGGAAGAAGATGGTCGAACTGGCGTTGAAAAGAAAATACCCGGAGAATGGTAAGTAACAGTGACAGATTAAACATTTAGAGGCTAGGCTATTACAATATAAACACCTGTCAGCCGCCAGGGCGGGACTTCCTCTCAGATAGCATTATGCTAATTGACAGGCAATGTTTTAAATAGCTTTGCTTACCTGCCCCTGATCCTCCCTGCTCCTAGCTGTAACTTTATCCTCTGTAACTTCACATCATCGCCGATGCCATGTCATCATTTTGTTGTTCATGTCACAAAGTTATAATCCAACCAGCGGTGGAAAAATATTCAATAACTAGAAAAGCACTTGGAGAGCGCTAACCTCTGTCAAGGCAGCCTAATAGGTCACTGAGGCAATACAAATTCCAAATGTCCCGTGTTCCGGATCACCACCAAAATGTAGTCATCTGTTCCTTGTCCTAATACCCATGTTGTCCGAAAATGTCCTCCAAATCCGTACAGTACTTTTCGAGTTATCTTACTAACGAACAGACAGACAGAAACAGCACCAAAAGATAACCTTTGGGCAGAGGTAAAACTTCTAAAGGCATCAGGCTATCCCATAACATCCAAGCAGCCAGCGTGATCTTCGCTCTTATTAGCCTACATGAACAGCGTCTCCTTTTTTCATAGGCTAATCATTCACGGCGTTGTTGTCCAGCAGGAGAATAGAACTGTTCATAAACACAGCTATCGGTGTAACAGTTATTCTTTATGTGACAGGTGTCTGTTCAACTTAAAACACACTCTCTCTCTCTGGCCGCTGTTTGAAGACTATGTCCGCTGTGTAGAGAAGTTAGCGAGTTGTGAGCAAAACTGACATCTTCTCTTTACTGTAAGCATCCATGCTTTCAACAAAAACAAACTTCTGCAGAGCGAGCCGGCAGGTATTTACGCCCCCCTTAGCTCTCAGGCTCAAACAAATTGGTTCTTGTTCCTAAGCATTTATTTATTGCACGGTTTCTTCTTCTGAATATAAAATTATATATTTAATTTGGATTCCCCTTAATTATATTAACCTATGCAAATGGTGTCCCTCTGCATGACTGCAAGCTTCTATGTTTTATCCTATTATTGTAGGCCTAATGTAACTTATGAAGCCAGGCTGCGTTTTTGTGTGTTGGCTTTTCTTTCTTCATTTTCATTAAGGGTGCAAAATTATTAATTTATTGTGTTAGCCTAATTCATGCATTATTTTGTCATGGACCTAATTGAAGTTATTCCCTGTACAATGAAATAATATGATATACAGACATCAATATACATATATTGAGTGAAGATGTTGTCCTGTAGGTCCATATAATAATAATAATAATAATAATAATAATTTGTTGCAGTACACAGACAGACAGACAGACAGACAGATGTGGATTTACATTCATGCCACTAATTTTCTCTCTTTTTCATTTAAAATACACATGTAGGTATTCCATCAAAGAGGCAGCAAGTCCTGCACCCCGCTGAAGAAATGGAGTGGACCATCCTGGACACTTTACTGGATACCGCCAGCGTGGACAGCTTATACAATGACATTACAGACCTAGATTATGTCCCAACCCCTACGATGACACAGACTGAAGTGGAACTTGGAGACCCAGGGGAACAAGTTCAAGAGCCAGAGCCCCAGCCAGAGCCCCAGCCAGGGCCCCAGCCAGAGCCCCAGCCAGGGCCACAGCCTGAGCCCCAGCCAGAGCCCCAGCCAGAGCCCCAGCCAGGGCCACAGCCTGAGCCCCAGCCAGAGCCCCAGCCAGAGCCCCAGCCAGGGCCACAGCCTGAGCCCCAACCAGAGCCCCAGCCAGGGCCCCAGCCAGAGCCACAGCCTGAGCCCCAGCCAGGGCCACAGCCTGAGCCCCAGCCAGAGCCCCAGCCAGGGCCACAGCCTGAGCCCCAGCCAGAGCCCCAGCCTGAGCCCCAGCCAGGGCCACAGCCTGAGCCCCAGCCAGGGCCACAGCCTGATGTGGATTCACGTCGACCACCAATGAGAGAGCCATGTGGTGCCAAATGTCGAAGAAGGTGTACAGACCATATTTCAGAGGAAAGACGGAGGGAGATATGGAGTCAATACTGGGAGATGACCTACACAGAAAGACGATCATGGATGTTTTACTCAGTTACCTCAATGCCAACCAAAAGAACAACAACCAACCCAGAAAGTCGCCGTGGCCGCTCATTCATCTACCGGCTGCAAAACCAGAAAGGAGAGCCAAGACTGGTCTGCAAAATGTTTTTCCTGTCATCATTGGACTACCACCCTAAAAATGACAGTCTAGTCATTTCCATGATGGGGAAGTCGAACACCAGGCCACTGGTTCCATCCAAGGACCAGAGAGGAAGGCAGGCTGCAGTCAACAAGATGGACATGAAGACCCTTGATGACCACATTGAGTCCTTCCATCCTTGTGTGAGCCATTACAGACGGGAACATGCCCCAAATCGACGGTACCTGCCAAGTGACATCACAATAAAGATGATGCATTCAGACTACCTGGATAAAGGAAATGCCTGCTCCTATGAAGCATACAGGAAGATTGTAAAAGACAAAAAAATCAGCTTTGCCAAACTTGGGGAGGAGCAATGTGAGGACTGTTTGGAACATGCTGAACATGCAAACTGCCACACGGGGGAGACTGAAAGCTCAAATTGCCCAGAGTGCCTAAGGTGGAACAAACATAAGCAGTCTGCCCTAGAGAGCCGCCAAAACTACCAGGCAGATGCAAAGAGGGTCTGGCCGGACATGACATCAGTTCGGAGCGTGGACCTCCAGAAGGTGATAATGCTGCCACGCATGCCAGGAGTCAAGTCAGCAGTATTTACTCGTCGCATCGTGGCATACCACGAAACATTTGCCTCAGTGGGGAAAAAAACAAACAAAAAAAACACCATCTCTGTATTGTGGCACGAGGGAATGGCTGGGCGAAGTGCAGCGGAAATTACATCAGCATACACAACTGCATTGGAGAAGGAGCGGGATGTACGCCACACCATATTCTGGGTGGACAACTGCAGTGCACAGAATAAGAACTGGTGCCTTCTATCCTCACTCGTAACTCTTGTGAACAGTGACACCATTTCACAGGAGGACATCACACTAAAGTTTTTTGAGAGGGGACACACGTTCATGAGCGCAGACAGCTTCCACCATGGTGTCGAGCAGCAAATGAGTGGTGTTGGTGGTGGTGTGGTCTACGACTTCGAGGACTTTGTGAGTGTTGTGGCAAGCTCCAACTCCAGGAAGGTGGATGTTGTCAAATTGGAGAATGCCAATGTGCTAGATTGGAGAGATGGCCACTCCACCATCAAGGTCAAGAAAGCGCAAGCACCAAAGCTTGGGGAGATGGCGGAGATACAGGTGTGGCGTGGCTCCAAGAGCCTCTTTTACAAACTATCCCATTCGGAGAATGAATTTATGGAATTGGACTTCCTCATGAATAAATTCTTGCTGAAGGTGCCCACTCTTTTGCGACCACAGAATAGAGGGGTTGAGGAGGTCAAGAAGAGAGACATCATCTGTAATCTTTGTCCTCTCATGCCACCAAACAGGAGGGTGTTCTGGTATTCCCTGCCTGTGAGCAATGTTGTGGAGGATGAGGAGTAATAACCATATGAAATGTGGTGTTCATCAACTAATCATCATCAATTAATTGTCCCGTTATTACACCAGTTCTCGTACATACAGAGCCCCCCTCCTCTGCTCTTACCGGAGTCCTCAGTCCTGTCCCAGCGTAGCAGAATGCGGCCTGCTAGCTGCATGCTAGTATCAGGTATCCCCAGGTGAAGCCAGGTTTCAGTGATAATCAAAACACAGCAGTCACGAACATAGCGATTTCCAGCGAGTTGTAATTCCAAGTCGTCCGTTTTATGCACCAGGGATGTGGCACTGGAGAGATACAGGCTCGGTAGAGATGGCTTGTGTGCTATGCTAGCCTTAGCATAACATCATCAATTATTTTTATTATTATTATTATTATTATTGTTATTATCATTATTTCATTTATATATATATATGTATATGTATATAATCTATAATCTATACGATCTATTATTAAATGTATGTTTACTAATTTGAAATATCTGTCCCATGTATTCATTTCATTCAGTACTTTGTGTTTATAAACCTACTGAAACAGATACTGCACCATATAAAATCATCAACTTGTTTATCATCATAAGAGTTTGAAAAGCCTTAGAAACAAGGCAAAATGATTTTGTTTTGCTCTGTTGAATTGGAGTTTAACTTACCTATTTCAAAGTTGTTTTGCAGTGCTTTAACATTAATGTGATTTGTAGGTATATCAGATACTACATTACAGATACAGAAACACCCCCAGACACACATTAATCTAATACTCACACATAATAATGTGGTCCTATTCAAAATAAATTGTCCCCATTTGGGCCTTGATACAGCTTAGCAATGTGAGACTTTAAGCAGCCGTTTCAGCACCAGAACAGCTTCCGGGTGGAAAATATTGACCTAAAATGGTCAAATTAGTGTTGGTTTTGGTATATCCATGTTCAGGAAAACAAATGGTTCCAATTATTTCAAATACAGTGTATCTAACACACCCAGAGCCCAAGTTGTGGCAAAATAGTTTTTGAAGAATCTGTAGTTACTGCCTTTTTCCTTGGTATGGTGCCACGTTTTTGGTAAGTAATACAAAGCAAGAATACAGTAACTGCAAAATAGGGGTAAAATATCAAATTAAATATGAGGATTGATATGTACAAAGAATAAGCTAATATTAAGTAACAAAAACAGCCACATGTCCAATAATCTACCTACAACTACTTAGCTGGATGACAGGATAACTTTAAAGTCATTTTTCTCAGTTTTGCACTCTGCGTAGTTACTGCCTTTTTGCTTTGTAGGGCAGTATAGTGCCCAGGGGCACCACATTGTCTTAATACGGGCCTGAGTGCAGGCATATCAGTGGCACCAGAATGAGGCACCGAAATCCGCGTTGCTATTCCTGCAGCAGCAGGATGTGTTACGAGGAAGTACGGCAAAATAGTAGCCTGTTAGGCACGACGCAAAGCCGAGTGAAGTGAAAATAAATTAATAAATGGCGGCATGTGATTAATACAATTAAAAAAAATTAACACTTTATGCTCGGCCCTTAATCACATCGCGATTAACGCGTTAATGCTGATAGCAATAATATATATATATATATATATATATATATATATATATATATATATATATATATATATATATATACACACACTTTTTTTTTTCTCTCTTCTTTTCCTTCTTCATGTTTGTCCAAAGTGTAGTCAGAAGAGATGTGTTTTTAGCCCATGGCGGAAGATGCGTAGGCTTTCGGCCATCCTGATGTCAATGAATGAAAAATTGAATTGTCAATGAAAAATTAATAACATTGAACTTTTTTCCCCAAATAATGTTGAACATCATCTCGGTATAGGCCTTTCTCTCTCTCTGCAGATTGTGAACTTTTAATAATGTGATTGTATGAACTTCAGAGTTGAGCTGAGTTAGAAATGTTACAGACGTGCTTTTCTCTTCTAGTAAGATTCCTACCATGACTTTCACTTCCTGGACAGAAACTAAGAACAACTTTGCCACAATATGTAAGGTGACAAAAATATCAATGTTGTCTTCTGCCCCTGAATGGTCAGACAAATAAATAAATGTAGGTTAACACCACTGCTCTGCAAAGAAACAGATCTAGTAAACATCCTATGAACCTGTTGGCATTACAGCTCTTATTATTGACCACATACTGTCTCCTCATCAGATACAGCAAGTAGAAACACTACACAGGTTATATTTCTTATAGGCTTCGCCCTCTAAGGGCTGTCGCTATTGGGTTAATCCCTTCGTGCATGCGCAGTCATGAAGATTTTCTTTCCAGCCCTTGCGCCCAGCACGAGCCTCAACTTCGTCCGCAGATACTGTATATTACAGGAGCGGACTCGTTGCTCTGCTCCCAGTTTGTCTTCAGCGTTAGCAAAATAAAGATTTCTACCTCCAGTGGTGTTCACCTCTGTACCAACTGCCGGACTGGCTATATCCTGCCGTCGGATCTCCACCCCAGCTGCAAGTCCTGCCTTGGTGACATTTACGCAGGGATGGCACTCACCCCTCAGGCCTCCTGCCCGTTCTGCGCCCGCCTTCCATCTAAAGAGCTAAAATGGCAGGCGGACACTTTTCTGGTGCTCCAGGTCCACGGTGAGGGAGATGGCAGCTGGGTGGACCGACAGGACCCCGGCGACACCCTGGATCCGCTGGGAGAAGACATCTTCGCCGGGCACGAGTCCGCTAACTCGATTCCCCCAGAAGACGGTTCTCTCTCTGGTTTTCCCTCCTCCCCTCTGAGAGGACTGGACCCCGAGGCGGGTGATGACGCCCTCCCTCTACGGTTCTCCCCATCTCCGGCACAGCCAGGGGCATCGCCTTGGCAGTCTTCCCCTCTGCCACAAGCAGCTCCACTCTCCACCAAGGCTATGACCGCCGTCCTCACCCTGACGATGGCGTCCACGGTGGCGTTGTCGAGGATAATGGCGTGGCAGACTTTGGCCCAGCGCAACATCTGGCTCCACATGTCACAGCTACCCGCAGAAGTCAGATGTGAGCTCCTGGACAGCCCCATAGCCCCCGGTGGGCTATTTGGGCCCCGCCTACAGACAGCCACGTTCCATATGCACCATGCTAAGAGGAGACGCCCCACAGCATCTGCTACGGTTGCATCTTCCCAGGCCTCAGCCCCGCCCCCCTCCCCCGCAGCAGCAGCCTGCTCCTCCTAGCCGGCAGGCTTCACGGGGCCGGAAGACCATGGGAGCAGCCCTCACCTGGTCCAACCCGCCCCCCGAGCCACCCCACAAGCAGTGGCGACAGTGGCAATGACGGGACACGTCTGTCTCACCCCGGTTGAGAGCTGGAAACACAACGGCAGTTTCCCCTCAACCAAGCAGCTTTTGTTCCAATTGAACATTGCGGTGACTATAAGACAGTCGTTCCCCACACAATCACACACCGGCCCACCGCTGCACGTGGAGCTCCATCACTCTCACTATGTAATCAGCGGGAGCGAGCGGCCACTCAAAACGAGCGGTGCCGCGCAGACATCCTTCTCCCCCCAGCTGTTCCAGCGGGATGAGGAGGGCTCTGACCCAGTGGCCGCTCCCGCCTTACATGGCGGCTTCTGGCCACTGCCCTTTCAACGAGGTCCTACCTTGGGCTGTGCGATACGATCCCACGTCTTGTGCAGTGGCGGAATGGGCTCTGCGCTCCCTGCTGGCCATGTCAATAAGCAGCACACAGACATGCGCGCGCCCGATCTCAGAGCACAGCGCGGCATGGAATAGCTTGACACACATGGACTCATGGATGTCAAAGCTGATCACGAACGGCTCTATACATATACACAATACATTTTAAAATTCACATCAAACCTCAAACCAGAAAGTGGAGAGCTGACAGGAAGTAACATGGGGAGATTGGGCAGCATCCCATAATAAACACACAACTGTTTGGATCGTTTCCAGTTTCTAAACTGTGAGAATTTTTCTGCATTCAGTACTTTTACTACTTTGAAGCCTACATTTTCCAGTGCTGTAATAGTACTTTTACCTAATGAAAGGATCTGAATACTGCCATCACTGATTGTCATATTTTGGTTTCTACTTCAGCTTATCAGTGGAAATGCACAACATAGCCCCACCTTCTCTGGACAAAATGGAGACCACACACACATACACACACACACACACACACACACACACACACACACACACACATACACACACCAGAAATGACGCCACAGCTAAAGTTACTAAACTATCAACATTTTTGATCTTTGCTAAATATTAGGAAACATTTCGATGTGACAGCAGCTGAGCAGCATGATTAAAATTCTGTTTCCAGACCTCTGCATGTTTACAGGTGCTTCAGACATTTAGATAAAATGAACAATTACATTTGCAAATACATAACTCAGTGTAATGGTCAGTTTTCGGTATAAGTGCAGTTTAGAGTCCCAAATCCCCCATACGATCTCCTTAATTATGAACCTGATAAACCACCTGTGCTGTTTAACAGGTGTTTATAGTAGTTAATGTGTGCGTGACAAGTTTGCTACTCAAAAAGTCATTTTGTAGCAAATGTGCATTATTTACAAGAGGGCACTAATACACACAGTTCTTACAATTTACAGTGTAGCCTAAAGAAATCATGATAGACCTACTTACCTAACCCCCCCCCGCCGCCCTCAAAACTCGTTTTATAAACGGCGCTTTTCCAGCCGCATCCTGACCCAGTCCCGAACGGTTCCGCTCACCCGGACCCGGTCGAGGGAGTTCAGTCATAATCCCGACGATGGTAGCTTTATGGTAACTTTATGGTAACTTTGGGACACTCAGTTTTTGGAAAATAATAAACCAACCTGTCTGAAATAAGACCCTCATCATTTGGGACACTCAGTTTTTGGAAAATAATTTGCCCAGTAAGCACACATACGTCGCCACGACGTATGCAAAAGATCGCTTCATCTGCAATTGATCGCGGGTCATTTGGAAGCATCGTTTAATGAGCATCTGGACGTCTTATTATGATGGAAATCTATACATCGCAGCAACGTATTAACTATGTATGTTAGATGTATTACAAGTTCCTCGGTTGTTCGCGGGTCATTTGGAAGCATCGTTTATTGAGCGTCTGGACATCTAATTTTGATGGAAATCTATACATCGCAGCAACGTATTAACTATGTATGTTAGATGTATTACAAGTTCCTCAGTTGTTCGCGGGTCATTTTGGAGCATCGTTTAATGAGCGTCTGGGCGTCTTATTATTGTAACCGAGCGTTTCTTATATTGTCTCACTGTTTGGCTCTAAAAATAAAGACACAGGCTTCCAGAACCAAGACGGCACTGCTGCATGTCTTACTTTATTTTTCACCAACACAGTCAACGGTCAGAAAATACAACGTTTTTTCCACTTCCCTTTTTCCCGTCAAAATAAAAAGCTCTATGTTTACTATAACTTCCTCTTAAGCTTCAACTGAGAGGTTACACAATAAAATCCCTTACATTATGATGGAAATCTATACATCGCAGCAACGTATTAACTATGAATGTTAGATGTATTACAAGTTCCTCAGTTGTTCGCAGGTCATTTTGGAGCATCGTTTATTGAGCGTCTGAGCGTCTTATTATGATGGAAATCTATACATCGCAGCAACGTATTAACTATGTATGGTAGATGTATTACAAGTTCCTCAGGTGTTCGCGGGTCATTTGGAAGCATCGTTTATTGAGCGTCTAAACGTCTTTACTGTACACTCACTGTTGATGTGATGGACAGTGAATCTGAATTCTGCCCAGCAACATATTCGCGCCACAGTCGATAAAGGAAGGAAAAAAAGTTGCCAGTCTAGAAGGGTTAGGATGGAGACTGCTTCGTTGCTGCTGTCAAACACCATGGTAAGCACTATTTCATCTTAACGTAACGTTAATACAAATATTTCGACGTTTTCTCGTGTGGAAGTTGGTGTTCATCTGACAAATAACAAGATGTGTTAGTAAGTTACGCCATGTCATGGTTTAAAGTAACTTTAGAGCTGTTAGTTCAGGCTAACATCCCACTAGCCGCCCCTTTTTTTACATTCATTTAAAATTAAAATATCCATGCTCTAGCTAGTTATGTAGCTACTAATCTGACTGAATCTGAACGTTAGTTAACGTTAGCTATGTCAGTTGCAGTACAGGCCAGTAACGTTAGCTAACGTTAGGCTGCTAGATAGCTAGCTAATTGAACGTTACCCAATATCCCTTAACGTTAATTTTAGCTAGCTAGCTAACAGTAACTGAGTGCCGCACCTCAGTCATACTTTGCTCATATAGGTTAATTAGATTTTTTTGGCTTAAATGGAACTGAACCTCAACTGGGAACATTTAAAGCTGAAGACTTGTTATATAATCAAAATGTAAAGGTAAATTCTGCATGTAGCGTTAGCTAGCTAGCTAGCTAGCTAGCTAATCTGCCAACTAACGTTAAATCATATTTAAAAAAAGGTGAAGAAGTTCAGGGGCCGTCTAATGGCAGGCTAACGTTCGTACTTATTACATTGTGATTATAATGTTTTATTTTTACCCTGCTTATTACCAAAATGACACTACGTAAAATAAGTTTTAAGACAGTTTAGCTAGTAAGATTGGTTCGTTTCTGTACACTCGGCATTAAATCTGGTTAACAACTGATTTTGAAAACGGGGTTCGGAGTGCCAACGGTCATAAAACATCAGTTATTAGATGGTGCCCGTTTTCGTTGGCTAACGTCAGCCTTCAAAACACCCCAATGAGCCTCGTCACCTGTTACCATCATTTTCTTACTGATCTATCACTAACATTGATTACTTAAATAAAAACAATTTACCTGGCAAGCTAGCGTTAGCTTAATGTAGTTACTGTCCAGTCACTTAACTTTAGCTATGTTTTACTTTTTGTTGAAGCTAAATTGACCATCAGCCTACCTAACGTTAGCTACATAAAACTGACATTAGCAGTTTATAATCGGCTTTAACAGGGACTAAACACGTTCGATGGACATATTGAATCACATTTGACTTTGAGATCAATACAATTATCAATATCACAATAATTTGATTGGTACTTTTCCGTTTCATGTTTATAGCAAGGGCTACTTTGGTAAACTGTTAGTTGTTGTTTGCTTGTTTGTTTCACTAGCTAGTTATCCCTCATTAAAAAGGTGGTTCTTGCTAAGAATATCACCATCTTCTACAAAATGTCAGGAATACACCGTGTTCATTGCAAAACAGTAGTTTGCAATACTAAAAATACTGCATCCTCACAAAAGAGCAGTATTTTTTGTTAGTAGCTTTCACATAGTGTGTCTGTTTTTATGTTGGTATGATGTATAGTGGAAGATCAGAAAACGTGGGCAGGAGTTGGGAGAGAAGGCAATGCAAAGATAAAGGACATCATACCACAATAATAGTTGTGTGTGTGTATAAGCCTGATCAACAAGTGAAAAGAGTCAGGTATGTTATTGTCATATTAGTTTGTTGCATGATGCAAATTACACACCTGTAATCCAAATCTATCTAGTATTTGGGGCAGGCGCAGTGCCACTCATGATTTTTATGTGTTGCTCTATTTTTCAACCCCCTGTGTGTTCAAGGGTTCCTAGACTTTCTCTATCTATGACATTTTAGTTGAATTATTAATCACCTCTGTATATTAATCTCTTACAGATAAGAGGAAAGAGTTTGACGACCACTGCTGAATTGGCCTGCTCAGAGGAAGAGGCACTAATGATTCCAGAAAACAGGAAGCCAAAAAGAAGCCCTACACAGACTTTGAAATGGGTACGTAATAAACTATTATTAAATCATATCCATCTATCAACAGTAAATATTTTAACCCTTTGGAAGTTGTACTTAGGTTACATTTTGTATTCAAATGTAACCCTAACATGCAGTGAAGGAGAGATACCATACATCCTTCCTGCTGCTGTCAGACTTTATAATCAACACTGCTCCAAGTAGACCTCACGCAGCATATGTCACAATTTACTCATGTGCAACATCAATGTACACCTCATTATGCAATATCAATAACTACTCTGTGCAATACTGTGAATACCGTGTTATTACATTTTCTGTCTGTATACTTAACTGTTTGAACTACTTTATTCTTGCATTTTTACTGATGCTTTTGTCATTGCACTTTCCTTTTGGTGCAGCATCACTGAAAATGTCCACCACTGGGGGATTAATGAAGGATCTTATCTTATTTTAAATGTTTATATGTTTGTATTTTTCAGATCTCTCAATTGCCATGATGACCAAGATATTCAACGGGGAAATGTGGAAAGCTGTCATATTCCCAGTCATTACTTTGCCACACGGCCAATAATCGAGAGACACCCACCAAACGAGAGTAAACATAACTCAAGCCGTTGCACACCGTTCCCAGGAAACGTGCGTGCCCCAGCTCTTTGCCTGAGGGAAGCCCACAGTCTCAGACTTTAAAAAAACACTGGTTTAAGCTTTTAATAGTGTTTTTGTACATTAGCCCTTTTGTTCACATCGCCAATACGTCGCCGCGACGTATGTGTGTTTACTGGGTGGGACACTAAACTGCACGAATACCTGAGTTTTCTTACCGTTTAGTTGAGCAGACGTGATTCCAGAGCGAGTCAGGAGGCAGAGACACAGAAGAGGAAGAAGCTCCATCTCTGTCGATGTCTCCTAAAGATCAAACATCACTTTAACATCACAACGTCTGTAATCACGGAGATGGAGCCACTCCTAACCTACATCCATGCTTCGAGAAAGCGGTTTCGAGGATTCCGCAAGCTACAACAACAAGCAACAGCACCACTTCCTGCACAAATCCTTCAGAATAAAAGCGTCATCCTCACATAACTAGGACTCGTGCATTCTGCACAAAAGCTACTCATAATGTGTGCAATCTGCAAAAAGCTCTTTATCTTCACGCTAACATTAAACACTGTAAAACATTACAGACCCATTTAGTTATGTCCACTTATTTCTTATTTTTAACTGAACGAGCTTATACAAGTTGTGGATTTTGAACTCAACTTTATGAGTTTTTGAAAGTTAAACTTGCATTTATTCATTGGGTCGACTATTTTAATTTAGTTTTAATTAAATAGTGTTGATTGAACTTGGGTATGTAAGTTAAGTTATCAGTTGAAAAAAAAGCGTGTGTGTGTGTGTGTGTGTGTGTTGCAATAAAAAAGAGTTGCCTTTCGAGTTTAAAATAACCTTTCTTAGTCTTCTTTCATGGCAAAGTTAAAGCATGGACACAATAAATTAATTATACACCGCAGATAAGTGATGTAGCCTATTCAAATTTCAACTAAAATATAACACGTGTTGTGGCAAACAAGAAAGCACTAGTGCCACCGCGGAGGGAGTACCTGTCAACGGCTTGTGAATTGTGAATTTGGCATTTCACTCTTCTCAAATTGAAATGGAAAGTACTTCTCAAAAGTCAAACGTTTAGCCCCGCCCACATTTAGCCCAACCCCGATCTGCATACTGCAGTCAGGTGCAATTGGTTCATTGGCTGGTCAATTCCCATGATGCAAGGCGGTAAATAGAGTTGTGTTAAAATTTGCTGAAAAGTTTGCAGTTTGTTCGAAATACAAATGTAACTTTATGAATTCCGTTTATTAAACGTGTCTGCTTAGAATGTAGTGTTTTTTTGCCTGGTAATTGTCATTGTTGTGCTGGTTTACATTTGTAACCATGAGTTAAGTGGCTGTTATGTTTGATAAGAAGAGCTGGAGTATTGCAGCATTACAGGTTGAGCAGTAATAGGATTCCTTCAGCCATTAATCTGCAGCATAATTATTATTTGTTTTAAGTGAAAGTATGAAGTTAAACATGTCATGGAAAGTTAAATCAACTAAAAGAACAACTTGAACAAAACTAGAACACTGTAGTTACATCCAGTGTTGTCAACTCTTTTCCAATGAAAGTCGCTAGCACCAGCTCCAAAAGTCGCTAAAAGTCGCTAGATGACGTCATACGCTCATTTGCATATTTTTGACGTCATTACGCAATCATTTGTATAAAGCTTAGTGGTTGTGTCAGCAAGGTAGATAGAACGAAATAGAACTCTTTAGCCAAATAATCACAAATTCAATACAGGAATTTATTTTACCTTATAATTATTACTTAGGTAGCCGATCTTTGAAGTAAAAAAAATGAAATTCTACAAAGGGAGGGAAAAAGATCAATAAAGAATTCTCAAAGAAGGCTGGCTTGCCCAGGTCCAGGCCAGCTCAGCGGCGTCTTTCTCCCATCGCGTCCCACTGTCTCTCCTACCTACACCGGCCCCCGCACACCCTGCCCCCCTCCCCTTCTAACTACCTGCACACTGTGCGCAGTGCTGCTGCACATGAGGAGAGAGAGGAGAGGCTGCTCCGCTGCTCCTCAAGTCACAGAACAGAAGACTGTTTTGGCAGCTACAGGAGAGAAATACCTTGCGTGCTCGCTGGACAATAGTGACGACTTTTCTACAGAAAGTCGCCAGATTTGTCGCTAGTCGCTTTTTTGAAAAAAAGTCACTAAGGGGGTCTGAAAAGTCGCTAAATCTAGCGACAAAGTCGCTAAGTTGGCAACACTGGTTACATCAACCTCATTAACTTTAATTTCTAAGTTGAAACAAAGGCAGTCTTCAAGTTGAGTGAACTTCAATTTTCAAGGCAGCAGGTAAACTTGCATTTCCAAGTTAAACTACCATGAACTGTCTTACAGTGAAGCTGATTATTAAATTAAAACTACAGAGCATCAGATTAAGCTATATATTTACTGTTATTGCACAGATGTCTATACTTCTTCTCCTGACCACTTTATCAGCAGAAGTAAAACCTTTTCCGGTGCAATTTCTCCAGAATAAAAGTTAATTAACGAAATGTTGCACAGAACCAACAACCAGCTAAAGTGTGATCAATACTTTCTGATAATTTAACTGTGGAGTAAAGTCTGGCTACACCACAGATGCATTATGGGATAGGAGGGGGGAAAAACCTGCTGTGGGTTGTTTGCATTTCTATAAACCAATCACAATCGTCCCTTAGCTTAGCACCCATGGGCCTCATTAGCTCTTACCGGTGTATCTCCATGTGTACTTCGTCCACAGCAATCTCACCAATCGGTCCCAAAACGTCCCAGTTAGAGAGGAAATGCCGTAAACATATTCTTTGTAAATCTTTATAATCATTCCCAGAAAGAACCAAGCAGGCCTGTCACATAACAGCACTCAGACCTTCAGAATAAAATCACCCCAATATTTATTAATTATCGTTCTTATCATTATTACTATTAGGATATTAGTAGCAGAAGTATAATTTTAATTTCCCTGAGCTTTATTATTGTGTTATTAGGATTTTATTGCATCTCTTTTCATCTTGTAATTCGTTGCAGGCTGTCATCTCGATACTATGTTCCTGTGTCTGTGTTCCTGTCTCTTGAAAGGACTTTGTTGATGTGGCCTGCAAAGTGAAAAACTCCCATACAGTCACACTAACTGCTGATGTATCTGTTTAATACAACTGTCTTGTTTTTATTATGTATATCAACCAGCACCAACTGCTGTGAGACATCCCAACAGTTCAGTTCCATATAGTAGGAAACTCCAGGCCTTGATATATGAGACATTCTACCAGAAAGGTACATTTCCACAAAATCTTTGAAGGAAAAAAGATATGTTTTAAAATCTGAACATTGAGCCATATGAAGGACATGTTAAACTAAGAGAAAGACATATGGTGCCAGCTCAGCATGTTTTTATGCCTGAATAAAACACATTTTTATACACATTTCACCCCTAAGATGTTAGGCCCTGTCAGACAAATTGGTAAATGCCAGAAAGGTTTCCTAATGAATTTCTTTGATACAACTATAATTTTCTTATTGATCAAATGTTCCTGATTGTATCTAACATGGTTTTGTAACTCCTATAAGAAATATAAGTGACTTTGTGGGTAATTGTAGTTGATAGTAAGCAGAGAACAACCGTCAGGAACTCTAAAAAAAATCTACCTTTACATCTCAGATTTTTACAAATACGTAATGGTGGATATATACCCCCACCTTTATGTACATATTTATATATATTAATTCATGAATATTTACTTAAATAGTCATTTTTATATCATAATGTGATGTGTGACAGGACTGACTTTATGGATTAGATGTTAGTTAAAAGCTATACATTCACAGTGTAATGTTTATTTATTTATAAAATGCTTAACCATGACAGGTTTTAGATATTTATTATATGCAATACAGGTATTAAAAACAAACAATAGCATTCATTTGTCAGGTCTTGACACAGTTTTAAAAAAACCAAAAAGCATCTCTCTGCTGGTGAGTGGTGTCATGGCGCCCTCTGGTGGACACCAGCAGGAACTACAAGCAGAGACAGAAAACTAATACACATTAAAACATGTTTACAGTTTTTATTATTTTAATCTGAATGTTTTGATCTTATACACTGACTCCACTTTTTAAATTGATATTCATTTAATTGTTAGTCTCTCTTTGTAATACTATATGCGTTTGTTTTAATCGTTATATTGATTAAGTATTTAGAATAATTCATTTAATAATATATTTATATTGAATACAAATGACTCAAGAAACGTGATATAGGGTGACAAAATACAAATATACAATTCAAAAAAAATATTTAAAAACGTCGTCAGTGTGGGTCCATTTGACAGAGGGATAAAGTTCAGTTATTTATGTAAAAAAATAATAAAATCGTACTATTCAGATGATAAACGTGAGTTTATGAAAAGAATAAAATCTCTAAATACATAAACTTAAAAATGTATTAAGAAGAACATTTTATATCCAGAAATTAATAAATTTAAATAGAAAACCAATTGTATGGGAGTAATATGATATTAAAATCTGATATTCAGAATAAAACTAATTTAAGAAGAAAAGTGTCATGAAAAAAATTACAAATAAAATCTTAATAGTCATAATAAAAATATTTAAAAGACAATTGAGAATAAAATCGTAATATCAAATTACAAAATAATTAAAAAGGAAACAAATTTATGGAGTAAAATGGATAAGAAAATCGTATATGCAGAAATAAACCACCCCAACCACTTGACCAAACCAAGCCTAAACTTGTACTGGCACGCAGCATGGAACAATCTAATGTATCAACAATTCACGCACTACTGTATGCACTCACAACAACAAACAACAAACAAACTGTTTGGAGGCGTCATGTGTGCGTGCGTTTGGACTAAAACAGGTGTTGTACATGATGACGTAAATATTTTCGGCGCATCAAAAGTGTGTCTGTTAAGATACCTGCAGACAAGGCTAATCCAGCACAAATAGTGCATAAAATCACCCAAATAGAGTATTTGAAGCTCATATTATACAACGAGGAAAATCTGCAAAAGGTCGACTATTTGAACAGAGCCTTCACACGCTGGCTTACGGCCTGAAACGTTCGATGTCACACAGCTACCGCAGGATGATCTATACCT